>NW_006399827.1:7578783-7626933 GCF_000299155.1 Elephantulus edwardii
GAAGACCCTCTATGAGGTGGATTGATTCAGTGAATGGGGCACTCGGGATGGGTGTGTCAGAGGCAATGAGATTGGCACAGGATAGAGCACGGTTTAGGGCTGTTGTACATAGGGTCGCTATGAGTTGCAAACGACTCCACGGCACATAACAACAAAAACAACTCTCTTCAGTTATCTACAGGAGTAGAAAGCGTCCTAGGAAGAGACAACAGCTTTGTGGAAGGTCTCAAAATGCGAGTTTATCTTGCTTTTTCCACAGAACAACAATGAGGTCAGTGAGATAGCAAAGGAGTGGTAGAAGATAAGATCAGAGAGGCCAAGAGGGAATGGATATGTAAGCCTTTGTAAGGCACTGTAAGGCCGTGTTAGGTTATGTGCTGAGAGAGTGAGACTTGATCTGGCTCCTCTGTAGAAAAGAGACTATTGAAGAGCACCAGTGAACCTCGGAGGCTGGTGCGGCCGCCCCCGTGAAGACGCAAAGGCAGTCATGACCAGGCTGATGTGGTAGATGTGTGAGAAACAGTTTAGCATATCGGGCAGGCAGAGCCAGGAGATTTCTCAATAGATCTGATGATCTATGAGAAAGGGAGGGCGTCAGAATGACTGGAAGGTTTGTTGTCTTACCTAACTGAGATGGAAAAAGACCGTGAATGAAGCATATTCATGGGAGAGGAGGGAATCCGAAGTTTTGAACATGTTGGTCTGAAATGCCTAATAGCTATCCAAGAATAGATGACGAGTAGGCAGTTGGATGTTATGAGTCTTGATTTCAGGAGAGAGGTCTGGAAATGTAATTATGGCAGTCACCAGCATACAGATGGTGGTTAAGCCTGGGGAAAATCATGAGCGTGAGATAAAATAGAGAAGGATGTGAAAGTCAGGACGCTTCCTCCCTTAGTATGGACAGCTCAGATGCCCACGAGTTAGGATTTCAAAACCCTTCAAAAGTGACTAGAATCCCGCCCTTGAAGAGCTCTCAGGCAGCTGTCTCATCATAGGGTTGAGAACCGGGGATTGGGGCAACGTGGAACGTGGAGCTCAATCCCAGAATCGCATGGCAGAGAGTAGGCGCACCATCCATTTGACTGGTTGACAGGATTTGGCATGGACTGGCAAGAAGGAAAAGGGAAATGGGCAAAATCATTCTTTTGAGAAAGGAAAACCAAGGCCTGGAATCCTAAAAACAAAGGGAAGAGAGGTAATCTTGTCAAGAGGACTGGATGCCAAGCTGATGACAGCCCCCATACTCCAGTCAAGACCCCCTATACCCCAGTATGCCCCAATCAAGAGGCATAGCAGTGAGCAGACCTGGTTTCCTATCCTGACTTTCCCACTTCCGTTGCTGTGTGACTTCAGGGAAGTTTCTTAACATGTCTGAATCTACTTCCTAAATAACATGCCTCAGGAAACTCAATGAACTTTGATAAATGTCAATAGTTGTAGAGGGGCTTTAAGCCTTTTGTTCATTGGGTCGCTATGAGTGCTCAACTTGAAGGCAGTTAACAACAACATCTACAAAATTAGGATATTGATAAGATTAGGGATCATATCATGAGTGTAAGCACAACAAGTGTAAACTAGGTGTATAACAGACAGATGTCTTCTAGTCATCTTAGCTAAATATAAATATGGTGGTGCAAACTGATTAATGTGCTTGACCAACAACCAAAAGATGGGTAGTTCAAGTACGCTTAGGGATGCCTCAGAGGAAAGGCCTGGCAATCTAGGTCTGGAAAATCAGCCAGGGGCAACCCTATGGAGCATAGTTCTACTCTGATGTTCATTGGGTCACCAAAAGTCTGTCAATTCTACAGCAAATGCTTTAAAAAGAATAATAAGTCAACAGGAGTTATGAGATTTCCTAAAGCACATGGTAGGCAAATTAAGAAGGATATCACTATGGTTATTTTTATTGTTGTTGTTTTTATGTGCTGGCAAGTCAGTGGCAACTTATAGCAACCCTGTGTTCAATAGCTCTGAACTCTGCCCTGTTCTGAGCCAAATCACTGTGGGACCAAAAAAAAAAAATTGGGAAGCTGAATACAACATACACAGACAAGAAATAGGGTTTGCTTGCTTGAAACAAAGCACACAGCTTTTCTAAATAATGCCCAGTGAGGGTCTCCTACTTTCTGCAGGAGGGTCGATTCTGTGCATCTCAGAGTAAAGCTTCCAGAACACCCCCACAAACCCAGACCAACAGTGGAAAAGACCAACCTGAATTAATTCCAGGCTGAATTTTCAAAGTCTTCTAAAAAAAATGCATTTCATTAAAGTTAAATTTCCCATTCACAGATTGAGGGTCAAGATTGAAATCATGGCATTTAAAGAAACAATGGATTGGCTGAATGGATTTTCTAGAGGAGAGATTGGCAATTTGCACACACAAATTTTTTCTTAATGTGTGCTGCTGGAGTGGTGCCAACATCCCTCCATTTCCCTTGTGTTAATTAATTAGCAGGCATGGGCGCTTAATTCATAAAAGGTAACGTTCTTTAGTGTCCACCGGATTTCATTGAGCTTGCATTTCTATCCAAAGGACATTACTTTTTAACAAGAGAGTTTATGGTATTTTCAAATGGTGAAACTAGTGACGAATGGAGTGTAAAGAACCTTTTTAAATGGGTGAGAGGGAGTTGTTATCAGACCATTGCATATAAATGAACACTTCTTTTAATGCCCTCGTACAGTGCATCGTTTTAGCAACTTCATTCTCCTTCAATTTCATGTCCCTCATTCACTTCATAATCATCCCAGGTAGTGCAGTCGTCCAGTGCTTGGCTTGCCAATTTAGAAGGTTGGAAGTTTGAACCCTCTCAGTAGCTCCGTGAGAGAGAGACCTGGTGACCTGCCCAAGTAAAAATTACAGCCTATGCTCATCAGCACCAACAGGTCTGCCAAATCTGCAAGAAAATGATGGAAATCATGACCTGAGAGGTGCCGAAAAATAGCTTGAAAGAGGTGGTCAATAAATTGATTCCAGACAGCCTTGGGAAAGACATAGAAAAGACTTGCCAGTCTATTTATCCCCTCCGTGACATATTAGAAAAGTAAAAATGCTGAAGAAGCCCACATTTGAACTGGACAAACTCCTGGAGCTTCAAGGTGAAGGTGGCAGCCCTGGGAAAGCTACTGGAGACAGGAGAGGTGGTGCTAAAGTGGAATGAGCTGACAGCTATGAACCACCAGTTCAAGAATTTGTTTAAAATTCAGACTTTTAATAATGACATAAAAATTATTATTTGGGTGGGAGGGAAGATTACAGCCTAGTTGACAGTGTTCTTCCACCTATTGTTGTTGTTGTGTACCACTGAGTTGGAACCAATCCATAGCTGACCCTCCAGCAGCTTTTTAGAGGCAGTTAATCACATCAGAGGAGATTACCCATTCTTCTCCCGCAGAGCTGCTGGTGGATTCGGACTGTATGCATTTGGGATCGCATTGCAACTTCTTATCACTGGGCTACTAGAGCTCTCTATAGGAATGCTATGAATCAGAACTAACTCAACTGCTCACAACTTTCATTTCATGAAACGACTCTGAGAGGCACAAACCATTTGTGACCAGCTCCTAACACCATGGTTGATGGTTCAGACCCATCCAAAAGTGCTAGAGAAGAAAGGCCTGAGATCCTGCTTCCATAAAGATTATTATTGGTGTTGTTGTTAGGCACCATTAAATCAAAGAGAGTGTGACTCATAGCTGTCCTGAACCCTGTCCTATCCTGTTTCCTCCTCACAATCACACTCACGCCACTGCTGCGGTCACTATGTCAGTCGTCCACTTGGTTGAGGGTCTTCCTCTTCTTCGCCATCCCTCTACCTCTCCATGTTTGATGACCATGTCCAAGGAATAGCCTCTCCTAGCAACATGCCCAAAGTATGTGAGAAGAGAGAAATTCTGTTCTGTTGCCATGAATTCAAGTTGAGTTGGCAGCAATGGTTTGTTTTTGTTTCAATTGTTATTCTTTGTTTCTTAGAATCCCTGATTGGTGCAGATGGTTCAAGTGCCTCGCTGCTTACTCACAGGTTGGGAGTTCAAGTTGACCAACAGGCACCTAGAGAAAAAGACCTGATAGTCTATTCTGAAAAAGTCTGGCATTGAAAATCTGCCCTATAGAGAAGTACAGTTCTACTCTGGCACACATGGAGACCACTATGTGTCAAAATGGAATGTTTTTTAAAATTAAGTTGATAGACAATTAAGTACAGTTGGAAAACTTTCATTTCAAATGGACTACAATAAGTCCAATAATTACCCACCTCAAAAACTATGCCCTTACTAGAGAGCATTAGGCTAAGTGAACTAACTCAGTCCCATAAGGACAAATACTGTGTAAGATCATTATTGTAGAAATAGAGAACTAGTAAAACGTGTATGAGGATCTAAGCAGGGGAGTGTGGGAGCAGAGGGGTGAGGGTGGGCAGGGGTTGGGGGCAGGGTAATCATAGGGTAGCACAATTTGATGGGTGGAGGGAGGGGTGGGTTAAGAAACTGGAAAAGATGTGTGAAAAACAATGTTTACAAACTTTGCAAGTAAACTAGTATAAGATAAAAGTTTTATATTAAAAAAAAAAACAAAAACCAAAAACTACATACAACTCTGCCCTTGAGCGGGAACCTACTCCTAACTGACCCTCTGGTGAGTTTTCCAAAGCTATAAATTGCTCAGGAGAGCACCCATCTTTCACCCTCAGAGTCACTGACCACGTCGAATCACCAGAGAGTCGCTTCCCCTGAGTTAGCGTATAATTCTCTACGAACTATTCAAAGGAACACAAAGACCAAATTGTAAAAGGCCCCGATGTCCTCTGAATGGGAGCTCTTATGGCATAAGCTGTAGAGAGTTGAGCGATGCCTCTCCAGTGCTTCAAATCCACCAACTGCTTCAAGAGAGAAAGATGGGCAGTCTCCTCCCACGTGGTTTGCAGCCTCTGAAAAACCCCTGGAGGGTCAGTTATGAGTCCGTTCTGATGCACCAAGTGAGGAGTTTTGTTGAGTTTTTGTTCTCCTTTATTACTGTCTTAATAAATGTTTCCTCCAAGCAAGCAAAGACATACAACTAAAGGCATTTGGTGGAGAGCTGTTAAATACGGTGTTTTGACATATGGCAAGAGCACCTTTAAACACTGTGTTTATGACTTTGCTTTAGGTGCCCTGGCTAGAAGATGAATGTGTAGGCACAGACAGACCTACTGTTAACTGCCTCGTATCGCTCTGTTCCTTGGGAATTGTGCGGTGTGTGGTCTCCTTGGAGGGACACGGTGTTAAGTGTGATGAAATATCACCAGAGAGCTTAAGCATATTGCTCCCAGTGCCTTTCTCTATGCTTAATTGAACTCGTAGTTTCATTTCAAAGCATCGGCTTTGGGAGTGTTTTTGCAGAATGTGAAATGCAGCCCAGCCCTACCCGTGTAGCAATCTACGTTAGTAACTCAAGACGGCGAGGGACTGAAAGGAGCAGGCTGGCCCCACGAATCCAATTCTTCTCATTTCTTTTTATTTCTTGTTGGGGTAGAACAAGAAATCACATTCCTTTATTCTTTAGTAATTGCTTACACACACACACACAGCCCATTTCTGTTGAATTTTCTCTGGATTATAGGAGGAAATATCATTCCATAAGAGAAAATTGCCAAATAGTTCCGTATTGATCAAAAGCAAATCCAATATTGATCTCCGAAACTGCCAAGCCTTTTTCTCATTGGCATCATTTTACTGAATGGGAACTCGATCAGCTGCATGTGAAATCTCATTAGCGGGCCACATATGTAAGCATGCTGTGTTTCACTAGAGCCAACATTGAGACTGAGGTGAAGGGGAAGGGTCCCCAGGACACATTCTCTTTAAAGGAGTTGTTTACCATCAGGTCAGAACCCACTCAGAGCTGACCCTCCAGTGGGCTTTGGAGGCTGTCAGTCACACGGGAGGAGATTGTCCATCTTTTTCCTCTGGAGCACTTGGTGAATGTGAACTCTCAAAGGTGCTGCCTTTGGAAAGCTGCCTTTTAAAGCAAAAGAGAAAGGGAGAGAGAGAGATCAAGTTAGGAATTGTGTTCATGACTAAAAACACAACATAAAATAAATCACACATTCAGCAAAAACATGCCATAAAGTCGAAACTACAGCTATTAATTTCTCTAGTCATTTGGAACGATAAAATCATGCTATAAACTATGCATAAATATTCTGCATCTTTTTATTATCCAGGGAGTACAATAATGTATAATAATGTACAATAATGATAGGAAAGTCCACCCAGACTCGTAGTCACCTTCCATCAGGTCTCCAAGGCTCTTGATGGGAGAAAACTATTCATGGAGCAGTTGGTGGACTCAAGTCACCAGTCTTTTAATCAGTAGCCCAACATGCAATGCCCTGTCACCACCAGGGCCCCTTCTAAAGATATAGCCACTACATAAAGTATTACAACAGCGGCACACCAAAAATGTGAATTCTGTAAGATGAGTGTGGTTATGTAGGCTTGTTTATGTGCAACGGTGGTACAAATCATGTACACCAGGCTGCTAACCAGCAGGTTACCAGTTCAAACTCACCGAGCCTGGCAATTTGTTATCATAAATTTCACAATCAAGAAACCCAGACACAGTTCTACTGTGTAACACACATGGGTCACCACAAGATAGAATCAACTACACAGAGGTGGTTAGACTTATTTGTCTCAGAGGAGGTTTGGGATCCACAGAATTTTTTACCTGATACCTTAACAAACATCTAGAATAGTCCAGTGGTTCCCACCACCACCAGGTTCCCACCACCACCAAGTCACGTTACTTACCCAGGAAGGAAGAAGCAAGTAAATTTTCAGTTTAGAAATTAGGTTTGACTTAGAATTCCTGGTTTGATGTCCGAGGCTTTGTCTTCAATAAGCCAGCTCTTCATATAATAGCTATAAATAGATAACAAATAGGTAGGTGGATAGGTAGGTATAGATACAGTAGGTAAAAGTTCTCTAAAATACAATTTATGAAAATTAATTTCAACTTCTGTCATCACTTGCTTTCAATAAATATCCTGGAGGCAAGCAGCTTGGGAATCCCTTTGCCCTCTGAACTTCACCCCAAATTTGGATCCTTCTGTATCCCTTGGTCATCCAGACCTCCTGTAGACCTTTGTTACCCTTGCTACATAAGGGTCACAAGTGTCTCAAGCTCAGAGTCTGCCTTCCAGTGCACGTGCTCCCAGGCTCCTTTCTGTCCTCAGCACCCCACCCGGGGGGGGGGGGAGGAACCTTGAGTTGTTATGAAATGATTGCTTCTCTCTGGCTGCCTTGACAGGAGTGGTGAATACTGTTTGTTTTGCCCATACTCCTTTTCATTGATCCCGCTACCTTTAGCCCATCAAATACACAAGCAAACCCTGAAGAGGAGAGAAGATGTAATAACGGTAGCTTGTGGGCTAGCACATGTGTTCATGGTCTTTAGTTCCAATAGACAAAAGACAGAACCAGGATTTAACAGTGACTTTTGAGCCCTGGTGGCATAATCCCTCAGGAGTTGCCAGGCTAACCCAAAGGCAGCGCCTCTCTGCCAGTTCAAATCCACCAGGGTCTCTGAGGGAAGACAGACAATCTCCTCCCATGCAATTTACAGCCTCTGAAAACACACTAAAGGGTCCACTGAGAGGAGTCCTGTCTCCACGGCACTGATTGCCTTTTTTCTTCTTCAAGACAGGGTAGGGAGTTAGAAGATTAAACCTTCCTGTGAAATGCTTGCCAGCTTCCGCACAGTCCTGTCCATGCATGCTTCGTGTGAAAACCTGGCGATGCGCTCTAGGAAGGCAACAAAGGCCCACCTCTCCCCTCTCCCTCCTCTTAACGTGGTTGTGGTCTATATACTGGAGAGAGAGAGGGATGGAGTGTGGCCAGGGTTGTGTGTTTTAGCTAATGGACCACAAGTCTCAAATTTTTTTCCCCCCACATCTAACAGCCAGCATTGGCTTAGTTTCTGCCCCTCTGCCAGCAAGTGGAGCTGCCCCAGAAACCATTTCATTCATTTACAAGCCAAAACTCAAACCCACTGCCATGAAGTCAGTGCCAATTCAAGGGCCCCCAACCTCGGGTTTCCAAGGCTGAAAACCTTAACAGAAAGAAATGGCCTCATCTTTCTCCACAGAGCACTAGGAGGGTCAAACGACTGGTATTCAAACTCAAAGTCATGGCCGTCACATCAGAAGTGGCTCATACAATCCCAGAGGTGCACAGTTCAAGTCCACCAGATGCTCTGCTGGAGAAGGAGGGACAATCCTCTCCTGTCCCAGTCAGATCTGATTTGATGGTACACACACACACAGTGACTCATACATTGCTACCCCTCCAGCAAGTTTTAGGAAGGCTGTAAATCACATGAGAAGAGATTTCCCAGCTCTCTACCAGAGAGCCAGTAGTGGATTCGAACCACTGGAGAGGCAACCCCTTTGGGTTAGAAAAGAACTGACTCTACGGACTACGCCACCAGAGCTCCCTTCTGGTACTCAGACAATTTTTATTGAGCATCCACTGTTTGACAGACCCCATGCTGGCATTTAGGGCCTCAGAGATCAAAGATGCAAGCCTTCCCTTTAAAGACATCCATCTTAGTGGGAACAGACAAAACTCAGTCATTATTCTCAAGCTCTCTCCAATTGCAGAGGGCATGGAGCACAGAGAAGGGCACTTACCCAGCCGGGAAGGCCTCGGGCACTCCTCCCTTGACAGTCCTTGGGGATAGGCAGAGGCATTCCAGCAGGAAGGGCTGACATCGGTGCTAATTGGCAATACTGAGGGTTTACCAGGGGCCTGGTCATCAACTCATCTGTCTCCCAAACAGCCCTGTGAGGCAAATACATCAGCAGTCTTCATGTGTGGAAACTGAGGTTCAGAGGGTCACCTGTATGTCCAAGGTTACAGAGACAAGTGAGCGCTCAAGTCCACTCTCACAACCCACCCCCACCCCCACCCCAGGTCTGAAGCCAAAGTTCACCCTCTTCACTCCAGTGTCTTTCTGAGTTCTGAAGTGCGAGGGAATGAAAAGGAGAAAAGGGAAGTACAGGTGTTGGCAAGACAGGGAGAAAGAACAAAATGGTAAATGAGGGTGTGTGGGAGGGTGGACACTGCCCAAGTTCTCGGATGTGGTCACCTCTCAGGAGACAAGCGGACTAAGAGGAATCTCCTGGCCAGCCCACAGCATGTGGAGTCCAGGGGCATCCGCTCAGCTGAGTTCTGGTGACTTGAGTTGTTGCCCCATCGTGTGTGTTAAATACACAAGCACAGCCCTTTGCCTCTCCCCCCAGCCTGTCCTGCACCTCACGCAAGTCTTCAAATGCACATGCAACACGGAGGCTGGGTCTGGTTTCAGAGACACAGGATGCTCTTCTTTCTGTCCACTTATCATGCCAAAAATGTCCCTCATTCTAGAACCTCCTTCCTTCCCTCCTCCCCACCGCCCTCAAGAAAATAAAATGCAATAATAGCAGCATGCTAGAGTACCCAATATGCTCTGCGTACAAGCTTGGTTAAACAAATCACATTGACCTTTAATAAAAATGTGCAGAATGCTTCCTTCTCTCATTTGATATGTTAATCTTCAGGCCAAGCCACCATAAGAGCAAGCCTCATTAAGTACAAATCTGATCAAGCTACTCCCTGCTTTAAACCTTCCAGTGGCTCCACATTGCCTACAGGATGAAGCCCCAGTGCTCAGTTGTGCAGGGAAGGACCATCGGGATGTAGCCCATGCTGACCCTTCATTTCTCATAGTACCCCCCTCCTGCATCTCATCCCCTACTTTGTAGATCTCTCTGGACTCCCTTTGTACTTTCTCTAACATGATTCTGTCTGCAGTGCCCTTGACACCCTCATGGTAGCACCTTGATTAACCTGTTCCTGAGTTCCACCCCAGGCAGAACTGACAGCCTCTCAACAGGTAGCAACACTGTCTCTGTAGCTCCTTCTTATTGTCATTTAAGTTTACTCAGGCCTCACTTTCATTCCTGACACATGTGGAGGGTCTTAATGGTCTGAGGGCCTATGAATTGGTTCCAAGTCACAACCACAGTAGGTTCAACAGAGCAAAACACTGCTAGGCCCTGCACCAATGTCACAGCCATTGTTTCAGTTCAGGCCATGTGGCAGACGCTGTGCCAGTCCGTTTTGTTGATGGTCTTCCTCTTCTTCCCTGACACTCTAGTCAACCGAGCATGATGTCCTTCCCCAGGGACCATGCTCTCCTGATGACACTTATAATGTTGCATGAATTCTCCTTTCTACGGAGCGTTCTGGCTGTAGATAGTTCAGAGATAGATTTCCTTTTTCTGGCAATCATCGATGCCCTAATTCGAAGGCATCAATTCAGCTTCAGTCTTCTTTCATATGTATATGACGCGATTTTTTTTTTTTGACGCGATTTAAAATACCTTGGCTTGCATCAGGTGCACCTTAGTCCACAAAGTGAGGTCTTTACTTTTTAACACTTCAGAGGGGCATTTTGCAGCAGATTTGCCTAATATTATACATCCTTGGACTGCTGCTTCCTTGGGTATTGATTTTAAAATAAAATTATTAAAATTTTGTAAATAAAATTCTTTCCTTGACAACTTTGATCTTTTCTCTAGTTAATGTGGTGCTGCTTATTGGTCCAGTCAAGAAAGTTTCTATTTTGGAGAGCTCTGGTGGCCTAGTGGCAAGAAGCTGCACTGCAATCCCATAGGTACATGGTTCGAATCCACCAGATGCTCTGCTGGAGAAGGAGGGGCAATCCCATTTGATGGTACACACACACATAACAATAAATTTTTTAAAAAAACTATTTTATATTGAAGTAGGACCAATCTTTGGAGAAAGACATCATGCTTGGAAAGTTGGATGGACAGTGCAGGAGAGGAAGACCCCAGATGAGATGGATTGACACGAGAACTGGGGCTTTGGGATTAAGTGTGTCAGAGTCAGTGAGACCGGCTCAGGATAGGGTAGGGTTCAGAGCTGTGGTACATAGGGTCCCTTAGAGTTGCAGGTGACTGGACGGCACATAACAACAACAACAATCTGTGCTGAAAGCTACAATGTTTGAACTTCATCAGTAATTGCTTTATGTCCTCTTTGCTTACCACAAGCAAGATTGGATCATTTGTATTTTGCTGATTGTTAATGACACTTCTTCCGATGTTAATCCCATATTCTTCTCCATATAGGGAAGCTTCTCAGATTATTTTCTTAGCATGCAGATTGAATAAGTATGGCAAGAGAGTAGAGTATGAGAGTATGCCTTAAAAGGGGTCTTCCTGATTTTGAACTACACAGTATATGTGTTGTTGTTGTTGTTATGTGCCATTGAGTCGCTTGCGACTCATAGCGACCCTATGTACAACAGCTCTTGGTTTTTTCAGATGACTGCCTTTTGGTTTATGTACAGATTTCACACAAGCCCAATGAAAGTTCTAAAAGTCACATTCTTTGCAATGTTAGCCACCATTTGTTATGATCCAGAGTTTAATGCCTTTGAATATTCAGTAAAATACAGGCAAATATGTCTTTCTGGTATTTTCTGTCAGTGATTATGTCTGTGGTTCCATGTCCTTTTCTGAATGTGGCTTCAACTTGTGACAAGGTCCTGAAGGTGAAGGTTTACTACTCAAATAATTTTTTTTATTATCTTCAGAAAGAAATATTGATCTAATGTAGTATTTGTCTTTTGTTATAGACTTATTTCATTCAGCATAATATCCCTCAGGGTCATTATGTTGTAAGATGTTTTGTAGATTCACCATTACTCTTTAACATCGCATGTTGTAGTTGTTGGGTACCATAGAGTCAGATCCGATCTATAGCTGACCCTCCGGTAGGTTTTCAGAAGCAGTTAATTGCACAGAAGAAGATTGCCCACTCTTGTCCTGTAGAGCAGCTGGTGGACTCGAACAGTGTCCCTTTGAGATTGCAGCATAGCTTCTTGCCACTAGGCCACCAGAGCTCCCTTTTACTTGTCTAGTATTCTTTTTTTAAAAAAAAAATTTTTTATTTTATTTTATTATTTTTATGTGCGTGTACCGTCAAATCAGATCTGACTGGTACAGGAGGAGATTGCCCCTCCTTCCCCGGCAGAGCATCTGGTGGATTCGAACCGTGCACCTCTGGGATTGTAGTTGCAGCTTCTTGCCACTAGGCCACCAGAGCTCCCCTTGTCTAGTATTCTTTAATGGTCTGTATGCACCATAGCTTGCGTATCTATTTAGGGGCACTTACATTGTCTCTTTTTCCAGTTGAAATAAAGCTGTGATTAACATAGGTATGCATATATCTATTCATGCTATGGCTTTTATTTTTTCCTCAAAAAATACATACCTAAGATTTCTAGATCACATGGTCTCTTTCTGACTTTTTAAGAAGCATACCATTTTCCACAATGCTTGTTCTATTTTACCGTCTCTCCTGCAGTGTATAAGAACTCCAGTCTCCCCATGTCTTCTCCAGGATGCTAGCATTTTTTATTTTCTGGTTGCTTACATTTTTTAATCCTTGATATTAGTGCCTTGGTAAGATGGTGTTTCACTGTTGTTTTGCATCTCTCTGATGACTTGGGCGTTCTGCGGGCTTGGTCCAGAGAATGTTGTGCTGTTAACCAAAGGGCCACGTTTCTCTACTAGTTCAAATCCTCCAGCAGCTCTGTGGGGAAAGGATGAACTTTCTCCTTTCATTTTAATTTACAATCTTCAAAAATCCAATGGCAAACCCCTCTGAGTTAGAATTGGCTTGACGGCAGTGGGTCAGGTTGGATTTTTTTAAATGGTTAATGATTTCAAGTATTTCTTTATGGATTTGTTGGCCACCTGAATGTCTTTTGTGGATAAAGTATCTATGTCTTTTGCATATTTTTAATTTTTTTTGGTGAAATGTTGGAGTTTTCTATAATTTTATAAATCAGTTGATGGTATAGGTATAGGGCTTAACAAATAGTGAAAAGATGACTTTCCCAAGTCAGTGTGTCATGCTGACACCTTATCTACCTTCGTAGGACCATCACATCAGTGTGTCCTCTGGGCTTTGTGACTGTGTCGTAAAAGCATCTCATCCTCCGGCCACTGTGCAGACCCAGCCTGGCCACATTCCTGTTATGTCTTCTCTTCTGGGCTGGGCCAGATTTTCTGGTGGTTTTGATGTAAAGGCAGACACATTCAGATGGAAAGTGGAAAAAAAAGCCCTTCATCCTAGGATTGACCTCCACGTCCAGCTTCACCAGGTGGAACCCCAGAGATACTCAGTCCCCCCAGTAGGAGCACCTGAGGCCTGGAGGGGTAGCTTTAGATGGAACAGCGAATGATGTTTTCATTTATATCATTCCAAACCACTGCCTCAGTAGATTTTTCTCCTAATGGAATTGACAAGCAAAAATGGTGCTTTTGTATCAGAGACAGTTGAATGAGCAATTTATTGAGGAAGCGAGGAGATAAGGGAAGAAGAAAATGAACTTGCAGTACTGATGCTCACAGTCAGTGAATAAGGCCAGGCCAGGCCGAGGTGTCCTTACCACCACCTGACGTCAGAGTCAACGTGTATGGATTTTCTCATTTGTTTCCTCTCGCTTCTACTAAAATGAAGATGAACACTTCATCTCTCCTGCTCATTTTGCAATCTTCATACCCTAACCTTGCGCCCAGCACAAAGTAGGTGCTCAGTGAATGTGTTTTGAATGAATAAAAAAACCCTCAAGGTCTGCAGGACATAACCTGCTGGACTTCAGTTCCTATTCTTTGGGACATCAGCCACCTTTGTGACCTTTATTTTTTTCTCTCTCTGGTCCTCAATTCTTATCAAAAAGGAAATTATTCTCTGCCCTGTCTATGTCAAAGAGACAGGATGAGGCCCCTGCTATGGGTAAAGGTCCCTTTGTATCAGTGTGTGTGCAGTACTGTACTTGGATTATATAAAACACTGAAGAGGTGTTCCAGACTGCTGGGAATTGGGCACAAGGTTGAGAGGGAAACCATCTGCCAAGCAGGACCTGGATATCTGGCATGTTTTCTCCAGGTGACCTGGATCAGTCACAGTAGTGGACATTAAGGACTCACCAGGGGGTTTGGTGCCTTTGGAGACAGATCTGGAAGCACTAGGGTATAGAGGATCATTAAAGCCAAAGGTATAGAGGAAGCACCTTAGGATTGTATCAGGGAGAAAAGACGGTGATACTTCCCCCCTGGGAATGCTTCCCCCCTGGGAATGCTTCTCCCCTGGGAATGCTTCTCCCCTGGGAATGCTACATTGGCAGACCCAAGAGGAAGGTCAGGAGCAACCACAGAGGATCTGAAGGAATGGCCAGAGAAATACATATACAGAGCACAGTGATGGCTTTCTTTTCTGTTTGGGTTCCTCCACACATGCACCCTCACCTTATGTTTTGAGTTGTTATTGTCATGGTTTGGTTTGTTTTCATTTTCAGGCTACCTTTATGGATAAAAGAAATCTGTTGGGAATATTAAAGCTATTGGAAACAAGAATACATAGAATAGCATTATCTGAAGCTCAGTGTTCTGAAAGTCAGGAGAGAGCAGAGTGCAAAGGAAGGGAGGTGGGATCTTGGAGAGATGGAGAAAGTGAAAACAGTTCATTTAAGTCTGTCAAGATTGAAAACTGCAGTACATTACTGTTTTGTAAGGCTGTCACCAATACATTGGATAAGAGAGATTTAAGGAATGGAAATTGGTTTAGGTTATTTGAACTGTTGTTACTCTTTTCTATTTGTCCATTCTGTCTGATGTGTATGTATAGCACTAATATAATAGAAATGGTATATTTAATAATACATACACATGAGTGTTTATATATTAAATGTAAAGGAAAAGGCAATATATGTGAAATAGATTAGTAAGTGCTGTTGTTATCTCTGGTGGTGAAGTTCACTGCTAACCCAAAGGCAGCGTCTGGCTGATAGTTCAAATCCACCAGCTGTTCCTCAGAAGAAAGGTGAGCAATCTCCTTCCATATGATTTTCAGCCTCTGCAATCCCACTGCAAGGGTCAGCTGTGAGTTGGTTCACACTCAATGGCAATTAGTTTGAGTTTTGATTTTTGGAGAGAAAAAGGTATCTGCATGGGCCTGACAGGAAAGTCCTTGGTGGCAGTTTGTGCTCAGCCATTAACCATAAGCTTGGATGTTCAAATGCACCCAAGGACACCACCGAGCAAAAGTCTGTGGAGCTACTACTTATATGAACATTATGGCCATTGAAAACCCCATGGAAGGCAGTTTTATTCTACAACACAATGGATTTGGGTTTGTTCGTTGGTCTGCATTGACAAAGAGTAGATGAACCAAAAGTAAAATGCATTCTTGAACTTAACTATTGAATTGTAGTAAGATTTGACCTAAGAGATTTTTCTTTTCAGAAGTTCTTTTCTGAATGTTCTTCTAATCTAGTTTTTTAATTATAAATAATGGCCAAGCAACTTTTGAAGAGGGTCTGCAGCTTTTGTGTTCATCTCATCAAGATGACAATACGTTTGGGTTCAAGTCTCGGGAGACCATAACCAAGGATTTGACACTTCAGATAGGACATATTTCTGTTCACTAAGATCCAGGGCCCATCCTGCCATGAGAGTGTACTTCCTGAAAGGTCTGATATCAGGCTTGACTACGTGGTAGCTTTTTTTTTTTAATATGTTATATTGATTTGCTAACAAAGTTCATATATATCATGTTTCACACTATCCTTCATTGCTGTGTGGTATCTTTAACTATCCAACTTAAGCAGAAGTGGCATTGTGACTCCTTTGGGATGGGAGTATTAAGAGTCAGATGTATGTCACCGTTCTTGCCTGCCCCTGTTCTCATTGTAACTCACAAGGATCGCAGAGTAACAATGTCATGGAAGGATACCCTCAGACAACCTGCAACGGACTTTTCTCATTTAAAGTGTTTGAAATTTAGGGGATGCTTGTTACTGCAGCCTATCCTGACAGATGCAGCCTTCTGGAATCCTTTTTTTAAAAAAAAAAAAAAGAAAAATTCCAGGAAAACCAACACTTCTTCAAGAAACTCATTCTTACGCTTTTCTCATTTTCTTCTCTAGAT
This sequence comes from Elephantulus edwardii, assembly GCF_000299155.1. Classification (NCBI taxonomy): domain Eukaryota; kingdom Metazoa; phylum Chordata; class Mammalia; order Macroscelidea; family Macroscelididae; genus Elephantulus; species Elephantulus edwardii. The sequence goes on from NW_006399827.1 coordinate 7,594,840, forward strand.
GATGCATATTTACTACAGGGACTTAATATAGAGGAACTCTATCCAGAAACCTCTAGTTTCATTACATATGATGGGTCGATGACTATCCCACCCTGCTACGAGACAGCCAGTTGGATAATAATGAACAAACCTGTTTATATAACCAGGATGCAGGTGAGCTTCTTTCTCTGTGGTCCTCTAGGCACCGGGGAAGGTGATGTGAAGACCAGCTGGGTTGTGGAGTGGGGTTCACAGAACCAGCATCTTTAAATGTTTGCCATGAACTAACTTGTAGAAGCATCTCACCTGAGTGGATGCAAACAGCTCGGTTAGTTCTCAAAGTGTACTCTGTAATTATAATGTGCAACAAACAAACAGGATGGGTTATGTTCATATGTGTCTTGGAAAAGCTAGGTTAAAATCAGTGTTAACTAGAATCCATTATTGGAGGGTTTATCTGGGTCTTTAAGATGATAATATACGTGAGTTGCCAACAAGAGACAAAACATTATGCAGCTTTGCATGAGTCACAGAGAATCTCACAGGAGTAGAATTCCTTAGAATTGGATGGGAACTCCATGATCTGCCTCTGGTTCCCCTTTGATAATGCCTCATCGTGTACACCTAGGCCTGTCACCTGAGTGCTCTGAAATTAATCCTCTTCTTCTTTATGGGGAAGGTAAATGAGATGAGGCTGTCCTGGCTGTGACAGGTGGCCTCATGGTAAGAAGCTGCATTGCAATCCCAAAAGTACATGGTTTGGATCAACCAGCTGCTCCAGGGGAGAAGAATGTGCAATCTCCTCCCCTGCGATTTATTGCCTCTGAAAACCACTGGAGGTTCAGCTATGGGTTGGTTCTGACTGAGTGGCACACAACAGCAACATACGAACTCAAAGGATGAACAGAATCCAGTGTTTTTGTTATGTTTACATCCCAACAAGAATTTTAACAATCTGGAGTCCCTGATCCGATTTGAATTGATTGGGACTTTTAATTGTTTAATTAAACCCTGTCCAGATAACTTGAGCTTCAAAAGAAGAGGGGGTTTTTAACAGATACTTGAGTACTTTGTGGAATTTAAGAAAAAATAATTGAGAGAAATTCAAAGGAATCAGACCCATCTCTGCCACGCCCAGAAGCACGCTCGCACTCTCACGCTCGTTCTCCTTACTGTGCATTTGCTTCACTCTACTCTACTGCTAGAAACTGCCTTCCTTAGCTTCTAGTTCTGTGACTGATCGTGTTCGCGGCCATCACAGGCCACCCACGAGCCCTGTTTCTGTGTTCGCAGAAAAGGAGCCAAGTTTGTCTAGCCGAGCTTATCTCTGTGCATTGTTTATCACAGTAGCCCGGATAATGTCAGTGTGGGAGTCACAGAATTATCGAACGGCAGGGTGTCCTAGGATGAAGGGATCCTGGAGAACACCTATTTGGATTTCCTCTTTTGGCAGTGCATTTCAAGACAAGAGAGTAAATGACTTTTCCAGAGAAATCTGTGAATTAATGAGTTAGAGGCTAGGTTTACCTCCTGCATGGAACTGAGTGGACACTGAACTCATGAATAGAGGGCTGTGAGGATCTCACATCCTCTTCTGAGCCAGCTGGTATTACAGCAGACTGGCCAGTGCCCCGTATGGCCTTGCTCTCTCCAGAGGGGCTGGGGGAGAGGGAGGCAGGTCTCACAGCGACTCTTCTCTCCTTAGATGCATTCCTTACGCCTGCTCAGTCAGAACCAGCCATCTCAGATCTTCCTGAGCATGAGTGACAACTTCAGGCCGGTCCAGCCACTTAACAACCGCTGCATCCGCACCAACATCAACTTCAGTTTACAAGGAAAGGACTGTCCAAACAACCGGGCCCAGAAGCTGCAGTATCGAGGTGGGTGCCGTCTTTCTGCTTCGCCAAAGCCAAGTTTTCTGCTTCAACCTGCTTCTATTTTTTTTTTTTTTAATTAATGGCCCTTTGTGTCAACCAAGACAGCCCCTTTTCAACCCATTTTCTAGGAAAGCCTAGGAAGGCTGATTTTTCCAGTTTTCTGCTATAATGATAACTTGGGTTCATGCAAGGTGAGGCCCTCTTCTCCCCAGAAAACAAATGCTAAGGAATCCCAGAATGTTAGGATAGTATGAAGGAAAGTGTGTGAATTCTTCTTTATCCTCTGCTATGTCCTTAGAAGTGATTATTACAGCTGCTAAAGAGGATGTGACTCCTACATCCTGTAATAGTGCACCACATGTCCAGCCACACATGTCCTCTACACAGTATACATGACTGAATAGCTATTGATCATTTCCATGATTCCTCACCTGGAGAGGAAAATCGAGGCAGGAAAGTGTCATGGAAATGGCCTGTAGTAAGAGCCACGGCGCCTGAATTCCATGCTCATTTTGTCACCATGCAAACCCAGCCACATCATTTGCCTCTCTTGACCTTTCAAAGGGTTGTACAGCCCATTCACTAGAGTTTGTGGGTAATATAAACTGTTAACAAGCTCAGCTGTTAAAAAAAATTTTTTCTTTTGTCCACCAGAGGCATCCTGGATGAAAGACCTGGTGGTCTGTTTTACCAAACAGTTGTTGTTGTTGTTGTTATAATGTGCCTGCGACTCGTAGCGACCCTATGTACAACAGCCCTAAACCCTGCTCAGTCCTGTACCAGTCTCACTGTTTCCAACACACTTACCCCAAGTATCCCAGTCACTAAATCAATTCACCTCAAAGAGGGTCTTCCTCTCCTGTGCTCTCCTCCATGCTCCCAAGCATGACGTCCCTCTCCAAGGACTAGTCCCTCCTTGCAACATGCCCAAAGTATGTCAGATGAAGTTTCAGAATCCTTGCCTCCAAGGAGCAGCCTGGTTTAACCCTCTCTGGGACGAAACTGTTTGTTTTCTTAGCAGTCCATGGTATATTCAGTATTCTTCTCCAACATCACAGCTCAAAGCCATTGGAAACTCTGTGCAGTGCAATTCTCTACTCATGCCTATGGGACCACCACGGGTTGGGTAGACTCCACAGGACAGCTTGATGAGCATCACAGTTTGTTGTGAGGTGCTAAGGAAAGTCCAGGTGGGGGAGGCTCTGCAGCAATAACAGCTTCCCCAATGAAAGGGGAAATGTGATTATCATTGTTGTTATTGTTAGGTGCCGATAAGGTGAGTCCAACTTACAGAAACCCTAAGAACAGGTCCAAACCTTATTCTAGCCTGTGCCATCCTCACAATCTCTGGCATGCTCAAGCCCATTGCTGCAGGCACTGTGTCAATCCACCTGGTTGGCTATCTTCCTCGCCATTGCCGTCTCTCCTCATTTTCTCACGAAGCTTTTGAAAATACCACCGCAGCCTCCCATTTCATCATTCCTCTGTCTCCTATATTTCTTTCTTTCTTCCCTCTCCCCCCCACCCCAGACACATTTATAGAGTGCCAAATGCATAGATGGTCTGGTCTCTCAGCCAGAACTACCAAGCAAACACTCAACTCACTCATTGATTCTTCTCTTTACTCAACACCAATTTATTATACATCAGTATGTCTCTAGGATATCATCACATAGTGATAAAAGGCAAATATGACCCTATCCATGCAGACCTTACAGCCAAGGTCAAGTCAGTGAACTTTTTCTTTAAGTCAACTAGTAAATAAATATGTTAGACTCTGTTGAACTACATAGTCTCCATTGCCCTCTGCTACTGTAGAGACAAAAAATAGTCATAAGCAGAATGTAAATTAATGTGTGTGTCTTTGTTCCAATAAAACTTTATTAAAAAAAAAACAACAAGTAGCTGGCTACCTATGACCGCAGGCTATAGTTTCCACACCCATGGTCTAAGAACAGTGTTCTAAATGAACTAGAAGTTCGCCATGGAACTTTCTACAATGAATGGAAATGTTCTACATGTCTAATCCAGTAGATATTGAGCATTTGAATATTTGAAGTATGGCCAGAATAGTCCAACCAAATTGTGAATTATATTTCCTTTTTACTCATTTTAGTTTATAGTCACTATAATTATAGTCACCACATGTGACTAGGGAGCTCTTTCTGGTGGACTATGGTCTATGGGGACCTGCACATCTAATCAAAAGTCATTACCTCTGGTAATTCAAGTGCACCAGTGTATATATTTATCACCGCAGACTATAAAGAAATGGAATTATTTCCCTCTTTGTCACATATCTGTAGTAGGATTTGCCAAGATCAGAATTTATCCATTTGCTGTTTCTTGTTTTCCAGAGGACATACATTGTGTTTGGTTATTGTTAACATCTCAATAAATGTGTTTAACAAGTTCATTTCCTTTTTCTTGACTTTGGTCTGTGCTTTGTAGGCAAAAAATGGTAGAAAGATGGGCAGTTTTCTCCCATGTGCTGTATGGACTCAGAAAACTCACCAGAGGGTCAGTTCTAAGTTGCTTCCAACTCAGTGGCAAAGAGTTGAGTTGAGTTGACATGGAGCCAGAGGCTGCCATACTGGAGGGCACAGATCTGGAGGTTCTTGAGGAAGAGGGAACTTGAGATATATTACAGATGAGCAGACATTTACAATATACTGTATTCCCCTTTAGAGTAGGACCCAAAACTTTGTGCATATTGATTCAGTGATGTCTTGTTTTGTGTTGTGTTTTCTTTTCCTTCTTCCTCTCTCTTTGCAGTAAATGAATGGCTCCTCAAGTAAAGAACAAGGCCACGAAGAATCACGCCTCAGTGAAATGCTACAACTGTGAATCGACGTAACCTAGAATGCCCCCCTTTTCTCTCTCTCCTTCCCTCTGCCAAGCCTCATTCACTCTTGGGATTGGCCCTTTCTTCATGGAAGTGGCTGTAAAACCATAGCTGAGAAACAGATCTCCTACATACACACACACACGCACATACACACATACATGCACTCAGACATACCCACATGCATATGTTTACACAGAGGTAAACATAGCTACATACTCCCACAACCTCCATGCAGGAAAAGTCCAGTTTCAAAAACAAAAGATTCGTTCATATGAGGTCTGAGAAGAAAACAACTTCAGTTAACCTGATTGCAATTTTAATACTGTTTTCCTGAACTAATAAATGTACCTAATGAGACTTTTTCAGCCTTTGTACATACACAAATCTTCCAAGAGTGAGAGGGGAGAAAACACAGCCTTGACAGCATCAAGAGAACTCTGTTTTCAGCATCTAATAATCTCAGATGGTGTCCTAGGATCCTCATAGGGTGCTGGTGACAGGCAAAACTAGGACAAAGACAACCAAGGACACTTATTTCTAGATTATGATTCTTCTGTTTACTCAACAATTTACAAAAAAAAACAAAAAAAGGACAGACATCGACGAGATACACATTGTATATATCTATCACCGCAGACTATAAAGAAATGGAATTATTTCCCTCTTTGTCACATATCTGTAGTAGGATTTGCCAAGATCAGAATTGATCCATTTGCTGTTTCTTGTTTTCCAGAGGTCATACATTGTGTTTGGTTATTGTTAACAGCTCAATAAATGTGTTTAACAAGTTCATTTCCCTTTTCTTGGCTTTGGTCTGTTCTTTGCAGGCGAAGCTCTGGCTCCATGCCACCGCATTCCTATGATTTCACCTGTTCTTCCATCCTCATATATGGTTTCATTTGAAGCCAGTTCTTAACAGTTTGTGGCAATCAGGAATGCATTTGCTAAGCAAGTATCCCTTTAATTCCACTCCATGGCTCGATCATTCATACAAGGTGAGCTTCGGCCTGAGACCGCAGGCTACAGATTTCTTGCGTTTTTTTGAAACTGCCATCCCCCTCCCTTTGTGATGCTCCCTTGAAGGAATGCACTTTGCCTTGTAAATTCCTGGGAAAGGGGTGTCTTTTCTCTCCGGGTGCGGTGAGATCTCACAAAGTACAAACGAATGCCTTTCTTTTCTTGTTTATAATGGTCACTCACTGTGTTTGGTTACTGTCAAGAAATCAATAAATGTGTTTAACAAGTTACCCAGGACCCATGTCTGAGTTTATTGACAGGGAGGACATTCCCTACTGAAGCCTCTAAGTCTTGCTGGGTCCAGGAGGCAATTGCATTAGGGCCAGCAGGGCAGCCGGAGCAACCGAAAGCCAGTCTGGCCATTCCCAGAGCCAGGTAATTAATACCCTGTTGAGAAAACATATAGGCTTAGCTGCTGGAAGGGGAAACCTGGATGATAGTTCAATGGTCAAATTAAAAACAATTTCACCTCTCCTTCTCATTACAAGCCGCAGAAAGTGGGGAGAACAACGGGACATTGTCTATAAGTGGGAACCCTCAAAGTACCTGGGACATGCAGCCAGGGACTGGGTATTCTCACAACAGAAAGTCAGTGCCCATTTGTTTCGTAAGTGAAATAATACACTTATCTGGATTATTTGTTCACTGTTTGCACTAGTATCATTTACAAGACCTAGAGTCTTACCTCTGGCAGTTCAAATCCACCAATGGCTCTGAGGGGAAAAGACGGACATTCTCTCATGCTACTTACAGCTCGGGAACTCTCCTAGAGTTTCAGCTAAGAGATAGTCCCAAGTCGACCGCACTGACTGGCTAGTTTTATGATGGGTTTTAGCCACGATGACATCTGTGGTTCTTTTTGAGCGTTGTAGTCTTTGAAGAAGCCGAAGGTGTTTATAAAGGTTTAGAGCCATCTCCACGTGGAGTCTCCTCATGATGTGGTGAAACCTACGTGGATTTGCTAATTACGGACTAGCAAGCAAGCACACAAAAGCCCAGAGTTACCTTGCTATTTGGGTAATACACCCCGAGATCAATGACTAAGGGTGTGGGGGGACCAAAAGGAAGGGACGCAGTGAGGCTGGTCGGGGGCACAGGTGAGGAAGGAAAAGGCACAGGGAAAGAAGGAAGGAAAGCAAGCGATGGGCTTTGTAGACCCTCTTGTACGTCCCCCTTCATGTGACTCCCAACATGTAAGTTTCTCTTCCTGTGACTGCATCGTTATCTGGAAGTGATTTGGACAAGACACCCTCCCAGAGGGAGCTCCCTTGTTCTCTAAGTCAATTTCCTCTTCAGCTCCTTAACAAGGGGCACAAAGTAGAACCTGCACTCTACCCCTGGGGTCAGGGACACAGGCAGATTCCCACCTTGGTCCAAAAGAACTTGGCCACGTTCTCCACCTATGGGCCAACCCTAAATATCTGCTTTCATGAGCACTGATTTCCCAAAGTAGGAAATTGAAATTCGGCTGTTTTATCCTCCAACCACAAGGGACCAAAGTAGCAAAGATTGGCTAGATTAGTACAGCTCTCTCTCTTTTTATAAATATATACTCATTTATTTACAGACCAGATTCTTCCAGTTTCCCTCAACCCCTACCATCAAACTGTACAACCCCATGATCAATCTCCCCTCCAAAAAAAAAGAGGGTTTTTAAAGTACCAGAAAACCCTTGAGACTAGGCCTGATGGAGACACCAAGGAACACACACACACACACACACACACACACACACACACACACACACAATCCCATTCTGTGGTCATCTGGATCTCAAGAAAAGCTGGCAGCAGGACGCTGTGCACTCGGGGTGCACAACAGTCTCTGTCCTGGAGGGGTGACCCCAGATCTGGGCCCCATTCGCACAGAGTTCTGAGAGAAGAGACAGCAGGAAGATCCACTGTCATCTCTCAAGGACACATTTCATGGCTTCCAAGCCATTTAAGCACTTGTCCCCACCTCCCTCTATAGCAGTTTGGTTTCCTTGGCCACATCAGAACCATCACAAATCACTGCACTAAACGCATGTGGAATGTAGCGCAGGACAGTGTGTGAGTCAGGTGGGCAGGCGAGCCCGCCATCGCTGCCCACAGCCGCTGCTGGAACACCCGCCAAGCGAGGTAAGAATGTGTTCACTCGGGCTTCCTAAACTGTAGCAACTTCACCTTATACATCACATCGAAGATTCTGCTTCTAGGTATGGCTGGCATCTCTCTCCCAACCCCATAGCACCTTCCTACAGAATGAAGGCCTCTTTTCAAATATCAAGTGTTGACACCCACGTGAAAGTGCCTGTTAGAGATTAGTAGGTGTGCACATGCATGCCATGCCTATGCTTAGAAAGTCATATAGCCCTGGTGTGTCCACTTGCTGTACAGCGGTAACTTGTGGTTGTTGTGAAGCTGAACACTGTGACACTGACATGCCAAATGAGATAATGGTTACCCATAGTGGACAGTGTTTGGTGGCGCTCCCCTATTAAAACAAGCTTGGAAGCAGGAGTGGCATCCACTTCTGTAATAGCTTGCCTCTGGAAACCCTATGAACCTGGAGAAAGGATGAAAGTCATGCAAGTGTTGAGAACTTTCTTTCATAGGGTCACTATGAGTCACTTACTACTCGACGGCGCTTAACAACATAACAGCCTTGCTATTGGGCACTCCTGCCTGCAGCCACCCCCAGAGACTGAAGGGTGTGGTGATCATCGGCCACATATGACACCACTCTCCCCCCTCAGGTCAGCCTTACCCTTTGTGATGCTGGACTCATGCACTTCAGGAGACATTATCTAAGCATTTCCCGTTCTTAGAAAACCCAAACTTGGGACCTGCAGGGGTGGGAGCTGCCTTGAACATTATTCACCAACCAGCGCAGTCATACATGAGCTCTCTGCCATGACCCCAGCCCAGCCAGTGGGTAAATAAAAGCCCCAGGGAGCATCATTTCCTGTGGACCAGCCCCTGTGCCAGGCTCTTAGAAAAAAACCAAAGCAGAACAACTTGTTATGCTCAGGTCAGAACCAACGCATAGCTGACCACCTGAAGGGTTTCCAAGGCTGTAAATCACTTGGGAGGGGATTGCTCATCTTTTGCAATTGGAGCCACTGTCCAATTTAAACCACTCGGCCTTTTGCTCCATGCGCATTCCCTTCCCGTGCCGTTTACTGCCTCTGATAATTCCCTGGATGATCAAGTAGGAATCAGTTTCAACTGGACTTTCTGTATGGACTAAGCCACCAGTGCTCCCTGCTGTGCTAAGTAGTTTACAGATACATCACCCCCTACAACCGACAGCCTAGAAGGTCACCACCACACTGCTGTCCCCATGTTATAAATGAAGAAATGGGGCTGCTGGACTGTTAGGCATGCTCGAGGTCACACAGCTCAGCAACCCACAAACCAGGTTCTCAAAGGGGGGGGGGGAGTCCAAGTAAGCATCACTTGGAACTCGTTAGAACTGCCCACCACTGGCCCATTGACATTGGGGGGTGGGAGGGAGGGTAGCCCTTCCGCCTGATGGTACTAATTCCAAGGTGAAAGCTTTGTGTATCCAGTTGTCTTTACCTACCTCCTCGTGTCCCGGTTACAATCACAGAAGCAGTGTGTAAAATCCCAATGCCTAGATTGTGCCACATTGCACCTAATTCAGATGAAGGGAGTTGCAGCCAGACTTCAATGTTTTCTAAAGATCCACAGATGATTGGAATGGACCATTTGGGATTCACTGTCCTTCTGTATAGGGTCACCTATTAGGAGGTCCACTGGAGCCCAGAGACCAGGCTCATTTCATGGGTCTCCCCCTGGACAGCTCCCAATCCCTGTGCAATGCTGCTATCTGATGTCACATTACCCACTCTCCTCTTCTCCTTGCCAAGTTTTCAATCAATAGGCCCAGAGCCACACTGCCAAATTCCTCATTAAAAAATAATAATAATAAAAAGAGGCATTCATATTTGAAATAATGGCTTGGTACTTGTTTCCAAAGCCCACCCCAAGTCTTCCCTCGAATTACCCACTAGATTGCAAAATTTGCAAGACTCAGACTATTATGGACAAATCGAAACAAGCTGGGAGTCAGGAGAACAAGTTCTGAAAGATCATCTGAGTCTGTAATTAAAAGTCACAGGCAAATTACAGTGCTGTCAGTTCTGACTTCATGATATCTTTTCCACTTGCTCTCACTCCTCCCAGCTCTGCAGCCGCTGTGACCAGCCCTGTCCGGGTCGTTGTCACCTCTGGCCTGGACTGAAGCAACATCCACTCTCCTGTCTCTACTCTCCAGAGAAGTGAAAGGCCCAAATGTTCAAACTCTGCTTTCAGATGGAAGAAGCCTGAGTCCTGTTCAAACTCTGCTTTCAGATGGAGGAAGCCTGAGTCCACCCCGAATGGACTGTAGGAAGTTTAGACTGGACTCATGGTGGGTTAAGGATCATTTCAGGGGAGGAACAAATGTACAGGCTAAACAGTTAGTCCAAAAGGGCAGCCATCCTATTTCCAACAGAATGGGTAGAAAAGCAGATTCAAAGACAGATCTAGGAAGGAACCAGGAAGTAGGGCCAGGAAATTTCCTGAGCTGTTCTTCATAGGTAGGAGAAGGATAGGCCTTTGAAAATCCACTGGAGGGTCACTGTGTGTCACTTCCAACTTGAAGGTATATACAACAACAACAACAAAATGCAGGGGGAGCATCTTGATCTGTTGTTCATAAGGTTTTTATGAGTCGCAATTGACTTGGTGGCATCTAACAACAATGTAAAGGGCAAAAAGAAAGGCTGAGAGATCACAAAGGTAAAGATTCCGCATCTTTCTCCCTTGGAGTCCACGGTGGATTTGAACTGCCAGAGAGGGCACCTTTGTGATAGCAGCACATCGCTCTACCCACTGTGCCACCAGAGCTCCCTGCCTGCTTTGCAAATAGTAGACTCTAAAATAAATAAGTAAATAAAGCTATTGATACATAGAACTTTCCTTTGGAAGGGAGGCTATTTGGTTCTTTCAATTCGGAAGTTACTGAGTTCTTTGATGTTTATTTTACATCTATTCTTTTGTGTGGTTTTGTGCTTTGTGGGTTTTTTCCATTTGATCCTGATGTCAATTTTGCCAACTTGTATAAGAAACTAGCAATCAGAGGTAAAGCTTCTTGCCTGACATCACACAGCTGGAGAATATCAGAGCCAGAAGGTTACAGCAAAGGCTGGTGCTCGCAAAGTCTCTAGTGAGTCCACTCTTACCATGCCTGCCTAGAAGGTCTTTTAGCCCCATTCTCTATAGTAAAACAAGGAACAGGAGCCTGCCAGTAGTTCCTAATGGTGGACCAATTGAATCGGAGTCTCTGAAGGTGAGCTCAGAACATTAGTAGAGTGGATACAGCCTCAGGTGAGTCCACTCTGCTATTAACACTGAGAACAATTCTCCACCTTGGCTTCTTTCCATGGGAATTACTAACCCAGGGAGCTTTCAAATGTACAAAATGTTGTTGTTGCTGCTGCTGCTGCTGTTGTTGTTTTTTGCTGTTGTTGAGACTCGTAGCAGCCTTATGAACCACAGATCTGAGCCTTGGCGTGTCCTGAACCAGCCTCATGGTCTCCAGTGTGCTGAGCGCACCATTACAGTCACTGTCAACCCATCTGTTGAGGGTCTTCCTGTCTTTTGGTCCCTGTTCTCTGATGTCATTCATGTGCCCACCGTGTCCACTGCTTCTGACGTTACTCATGCACACAAAGCCCTATTTCCATGTACGTCAGTATCTGTTTCCTGGCTCAGGTGTGACTTTTGCCTCCCTCACATCGTCAGTCCTAATCCTAGCAGGGACCTGAATGCTTCCCCTGCAGTAACTGAGGAGACTTGCCGGGAAGTGAGCAGCGAGGGGGATGGTGGCAGGGACAATGGTGGACAGCCTCAGGGCACAGGCTCACCGGTGCCAGGCCCTGCGCAGATGCTGCCAGTGCAGCAGGGAAGACACAGATTGTGCCCTCAGAGACCTCAGCCGCGGCGGGATCAGCACCCTACTGCAAACGGAGTTTAGAGATGAAGACTTGAACGACACTTTGAAACATTTCTGTGAGTCAGGTTAGAAGAGGAAGAGCACCCGGAATTATGTGTGTGCCATTGATTCTGACTCATAGATGACAGAATGGAATTTTCTCTTTGGGGACATCATTGTGGGAGCAATTTATCAGATCTTTTCTAAGTTCAAACCATTGCACCAGCAGAACTCCTTTGAGGAATTTATGGGTTTTGTTGTTGTTGTGTACCATCGAGTAGGAACTGACCCATAGCTGACCCTCCAGAGCGTTTTCAGAGGCTATTTAAGCATAAAAGAGGAGATTGCCCATCTTTCTCCCACAGAGCATCTGGTGGATTTGAACCATGTGCCTTTGGGATGGTAGCACAGCTCCTTGCCACTAGACCACCAGAACTCCCTAATAAATCACAGTCTAGGAGATTGCACATCTTTTCCCCTGAGGAATGGTGGATTCATAGCTGACCCTCCAGAGGGTTTTCAGAGGCAGTTTAATCATACAAGAGGAGACTGCCATTCTGTCTCCTGCAGAGCACCTGGTGGTTTTAAACCTTGTGCCTTTGAGTTGGAAGTGCAACTCCTGATTCACTAAGCCACCAAAACTCCCTACTGAGGGATTTCTAGAAGGGAAAAATTTATTCCAAAGGAGCTTCTGGGAAAAAATTTCCCTGTAGAACTGTCAAGTGAGCTGACAAAGCTCTAAGAGTGGCCAGGAGCGCAGGGAAGGAGGGGGCGCTCCAGCGAGGAAAAAGGCTGAAAGAACAGGTATGTCCCAATAGTGGAACACTGGCTGGGTGGGAGGAGTCCCAAAGGCAGCTGGGACATCTGTCATCTTTGCCTCTAGGAGTTATGCTGAGTCGCTTAAGAACCACAGGTTCACACGACACGTGTTGTAAGTCACTTCATTTCACGGGTCTATTAGCACCAACTATACACACCGGGCACAAGGAGCCCCAGTGTGCAGGGGTTAAGCTCTCAGCTGCGAAGAGAAAAAACAGTGGAGTGGTTCAAAGTCATTCCCTTAAAGTCCTCTGCCATCAAGTTAATTCAGGTGGAGTTGTTTCCAAAGTTGTAATCAATGGTGGTTTAGTGTGTTACATGTTGCACTATTAACTGAAAGTGTGTTACATATTTGAACTGGTTCAAATCTCCCAGCTGCTCCTTGGGAGCCAGCTACTTAGTGTCTTCCCGTAAACATTTACAGCCTCAGAAATCTGAGAGAAGGTCACTGTGAGTCAAGATCCAACTGGACAGAAGGGGGATTGCTTTCATCCTTAGGGAAGCTGGCAGCCACACCCTTCTCCCTCTGAGTGACAGGTTCATATGTGACTCCCTTATGAGCAGCAGAGTGCTATAACTACTGTGTTAGGACTGCTTCTAAAGACTCCAGCCTAGGTAACCCTATGGGGTAGTTTCACTGTCTTATAGTCATGGCCTAGTGGATAAGCAATTGTGCTACCAATCCAAAGACAGGTAGTTCGAATCCACCAGCTACTCCACAGCAGAAAGATAAGCCATCTTCTCCTGTGCAATTTAAAGCCTCTGGGAAATCTGCTCGAAGGTCAGCTGTGAGTCATTTCTACCTCACTGGCTACCCCACCACCATGAGTTAGAATCTGCTCCGCAGCACACAGCCATACAGCTGGCTCTGTGCAGACACAGGAAGTCCCTGCCCTTGTGTGGATGAGCTTTAGGAACTTTGCATGTAAACCAGTAAGAAATTTAAAAAAAGAAGTTCCTGTCCTTAAGAAACATAAACCTGGTTAGAAGTACACGATGAATGCACCTGAAACTCTTACAGTTTATGTGTACTGGGAATGCTTTACACTCAGAAAACAATTCTTTTTAGAACTGTCAGCCAACTCTAGCTGTGGTTGTACAACAAACACAACACACAAAGGGATCCCACTGAGAGGGAGACTGGGGCACCTTTCAGCAATCCATCATCAGCCGGAGGGGGATGAATGCCTCCTTGTAATTCACAAAGACACGGGTCTGGTACTAGCTGAGGCCCTGAGGGCAGCAATATAAGAACAATAGGCTATTCCAAAAGACAGAAGGAGGTCTTGACTGAATTGCTCAGTGGAGAACTTTTGTGGGGGAACAGAGATTTGAACTTGGTCCAGCAGGTGGCCAGTTTGGAAGCAGTGAGAGGCAATACAGTATTCCCAAGCAGTTTGGCTAAGGCCTGAGGCTACAAGAAGCTTGGCAGATGCTCTGAGCCTGAGGGTCTGCTGGCTTAGCACACAGCTCAGATACAGTTCAGATACAGCTGCGTGGAGGAGAGAGCGTTTTGGTAGCAGGAGGCCAGCAGAGGTGGTGGTATGCAAGCCAGAGGGCGAGATAGTCCACCGAGCTCTGGCTAGTGTTCAAATCAGATCTCTGCAGTCTCTCCCCAGTGACCTGGAAGTTATTTTATGCTTCTAAGAGTCCCTGTTTGTGAAAATTTCTTTACTTCTTTGCAAGCAAACTCACAGAAGTAAGATAGGAAGTGAGCAACTTGCTTCATAGGGCTGTGGAGGAGATGTCCCTGTGCAATAAGCCATAGGGAGCCATTGTAAATCATGAACAGAAATAAAAGAATGGGAATTGGCAAGAAGCTGCTCTGCAATCCTGAAGGCTCATGGTTCGAATCCACTAGATGATGTGCTGGAGAAGGAGGGGCAATCTCCTCCTATACCAGTTATATCTGATGGTACACAACAAGAAAAAGAAAAATAAAATAATAATGAGGGTTGGAATTGGATTTTGAAGAGTCATCCAGCAGCCCTGAGTAGTAGGGCTTTCACTGAGAAAAGGCAGCCATTCTGGTTTGGAGCTATACTTGGGACAGAGATCCCAGCAGATCTATAGAAGGGGAAAGCATCTTTGTTGATCTAATCCTTGTTGATCAGGCAGGAATAAGACGACAGCCCAGCTCTGCAAAGTCAGGGACCTTCTAGGGCAGAGTAAAACTGCTACGTGGGGTTCCAACTCTACATTTTTACAGAAGCGAACTGCCTCATCTTTCTACTCTGCAGTGATGTGTAGGTTTGAACCACTGCCCTTGTGTTAACAGGTCAGTGCTTCCCTACTAGCATAAAGGGGGCGTTAAGGATAAGAGTGATGTCTCATGTTCACTCAACACAGACTCTGCTTCCCAGGTATCAATTCGCGTAATCATCACAGTCCTAGGAGGTAAGAAGGACCATGTTAGACCCATTTTACAGAGGGGGAAACAGAGGTACAAGAAGTCAAGTCTCTCACCTCAATCAGTACGTAGCAGACCAGAGGGCCTGGCATCAAAGCCCCTCCACTGACATGGAGCCATTCAGGAAATGTACCAGGATGAAACCCGCGATAAAGATGAACTAAAATAAGCGTGCAAAGATAAGACAGCTGATGAGGCTCGGAGTGGAGCCACCTGCTTGAGTAGGGAGGGAGTCCTAGGGATACTGAGGTACCTCTGACTGGTACAAACAACACAGATGTGTTTAAACACAACTCTGTAACAACATATGGTGGGAAGACATAACTGATAGCAGTGACAGCTAGAATCTGAACACCTCTTCTGACCTCCAATGAACTGTGTGGTAAAAACAGTTACATTCCCAGAGCATTTCATTAACTAGCTCTTTGTAAGTGGTAGAGCTACAATTCAAACCCAGGTCTCCCTGGCGATTCAGTATTATACCCTACTATCCCCCTGGTCCCTGAAGTTTCAGAATCCCTTTGCCCAGTGGGGTGCCTGTGACTGGGAAGGTAACTACCTATAGAAATTCAGCAATTTATTCACCCCAGCTAGCTCTCTTCTGGCCTTTGGAAAGTGAGAAACAAGCTCAGTCCTCCACCAGCAGCAAGTACTAGCGCTCCCTGCCTGAGAGCAGTGTGAACAAAGGAGGCAGCTCCAGCTCTGTCGTGCTGTTTCCAGTCTTCTTTCCCAAATATCAGAGATGGACAGACAATAGTCAGTGGCACTCAGAGCACTTACTCAGAGCACTTCCCCCCTCCCCCCGAATTAAAACAACTGTCAAACAATAGAGGCAATCATCTAGACTGTTGCTACAGAATTATTCAGAAAAGAAGTGTGTGTGTTAGAGACCCAAACCAATTAGAGGGAGAAGTCTGGCATCAGAGAGAACCTGGACTCCTTCCTGTGGCAGCCAAAGCATGCTCATAACCAAGAATCTGTCAAACACCCAAGCGGAGCAGAGGCTGGGGAGTGGATAATAAACCTTTTCTGGAGGAAACTGGGCACTGACAAGGAGAATGCAGCAACCCCCACGGCCTCGTTCAAAGAATTCAACAGGCTTAACCCTCAGGCAGGCAGGCACTAGCCCAGGCTTCCCAAAAAAGCCAGGGACTAGAGAACTGACATTAAAGAGAAGATAGGAGGATTGTAGAATCTCACGAGAAAGGAGAAATTTGATGAGCCTGGGCACCATACAAAGTTCAAGAACTAGCTACTGTTTTCCAGAAACCCCAATACATGAGCTTACATTTGAGATGAAAGACATGATGGGCCGGGTGGGGACAAGAGGACATTGTCCAGGTAGCACCAAGCTTTTGTTTTATGGCCATGGGAAATTTGCAAGGGATGTTGATAATGGTTGCACAGCAAGATTGATGTGATTGGTTTTATCGAATTATACACATCAAAAATGTTGAGTCTGCAAATATTATATTCTATTTTTCCTTCCAACAATAAAAAAAAATGAGGTTGAAGAAACCCATTAAGCACAGTCTATTAAATTGAAGACTGTGGGAAATAAGATGTAAGATTGTTACTGATAGTGGTGGGAGCTCTGGTGGCCTCGTGGTAAGAAGCTGCAAAGCAATCTCAATGGCACTCAGTTTGGATCCACCCACTTGCTCTGTGGGAGAAGGATGGGCAATCTCTTCCCGTACAATTTGCTATCTCTGAAAACCCACAGGAGGGTCAGCTATGAGTCAGTTCTGACTCGACGCCACACCACAGCAGCAAACCTGAGAGGGAAAACGGAAGGCAAGACCCTGGCTTGTGTAGAGAGGTTTGTTAGAGCTGGGATCTTTTATGTGCCAGCTCCTCCCCACCAGGGAACTGGTCAATCCTGAGCTCAGTTGTACGGTTATAATGTAGCTATTGAGAAAACTGAGCAGAAGCAATTGTAGAAAAATTCTAGTTAGAGACTTCCTAGGTTAGTCTACCTAGAGACCATCTCCTATAACATGGATTCCACAGTCGATGACTTTAACAGATAGAAAAGTATTCCCTTGAAGTTTAAGAGGTTACAAGTAGAAATTCAGGGTACAAACTCTAGAGGAAGGCCTGCTCTCTCCGTGTCTGTGGTGGGGGAAAGTCCTTATTTGTCTTGCCATCTGTAAACCGAACATTCCTTGGAGACCCCATATGTCCCTGCCTTCCCTGGTGTCAAAGAGTCCCAGCAGAGGGAGGCCTGAATCCAAAGGGACACATGCACTCCACTCCTGGCAATTCTCTCTTGGTAATAGTGAAGTCCCCTCTCTTACTTTTCTCTCCAGTGAGATAAAATGAAACTCCCCTTATCTTAGATGGGGTTGTGATGGAATTAAAGGTTGTTGCATTCCATCAGTAATCCTTTTACAACTATTTGATCTATCAGACCATGGAGATCATTATATACCTTCAGTATTTTATCATTGCATACATGATAAATGTATGGAAGGTGGGGAATTTAATCCGACACAGAGATTGACCTCTTTCTAAGAGAACTTCCATTATCAGTGAGACAAAAATGAATGGCCTTTGAACTTGGGCTCAGATCCCAATTCTTCATATCATTAGTCAGACAGCCCAGGCATGTCATTCCACTTTAAGGGACCTCAGTCATCTCATCTAAGAGAGTTAGGGTCTTCTCCTCTCTTTCACCCTCTATGAAGTGTCTCTCTTTCTTATAAACACACACATATTCTAAGCAATGGCTGGCGGAGTTTTGTAAGTTTGGATGGCTCATTTACTCTAGGTCCACTGCATTTACGCAGGGAGCTCTGCTGGCCTAGTGGCAAGGAATTGTGCTACCAACCCAAAGGTACATGGTTCAAATTCACCAGCTGCTCTGTGGAAGGAAGATGGGCAATCTCCTCCCATACATTTTACAGACTCCAAAAACCTGCTAGAGGGTCAGCCGTGAGTCAAATATGACACAACAGCACATAGTAACAGTGACAACCACTACTTTCACAGAAAATGTCCTTCATCATGTTATCTTGCATCCTTCATATGCCATTTCTTACATTGTTTCATTGCCCTCCAGGTTACCTGTAGCTTCAAGGATCCCCAACTGTCTAATGACAGAAAAATTATTTTGTTTATTTGAGTCACAGTATCTTCTTATTCCAAACAGGAATAATGTGTAATAAATACAAATAATTAACTCTCATTATTGTGAACCTCTGAGTGATGCAAATAGTTAACCTGCTCAACTCTGCTAACCAAAAAGCTGGTGGTTCAAGCCCAAGCAGAGGCTCCTGGGGTGTGGTGATCTGCTTACAAAACTCAGCCGCTGAAAACCCTGTGGAGAAGAGTTCTACTCAGACACACATTGGGTCACTATGATGTGGAATCTACTCAACAGTTAACTGATTTAGTTTGGGGTCTCCTTACTATAGAGAGGATTTCATGAACTATCAAGTATAAGAATGCTTTACATAGCATGAGCCACAAAACTGAGGGGTGGGCAAATGTCATTTTTTATCAGAGTTGTTGTTATGTACCATTGAGTCAGAACCAACCTGTAGCTGACCCATCAGCGGGTTTTCAGAGGCCACAAATTGCACAGGAGGAGATTGCCCGCCTTTCTCCCATGGACCAGCTGCAAGATTCAAACCGCCTGCCATTTGCTTTTGAGTTGTCAACACAACTCCTCGCCACCGCGCCATCTCTTCCCGAGTCTCATCTCTCACTCAACTCCTTGGCTTTGAATTGTACCAGCTCGTGGCTGACCCTCCAGTGGTTTTCCAAGGCAGCCAATCTTCTGGGAATTGCTACTCTCTCTCTCTCTCTCTCTCTCTCTCTCTCTCTCTCTCTCTCTCTTTCTCTTTCTCTCTCTCAGCTGCTCGTGGATTTGAACCACCAGAGAGGTGCTGGCTTTGGGTTCACAGCACAACTCCCTGTGGACTACACCCCCAGAGCTCCCCTTTCTTCTAAATCTCTCCACTTCAAGTGCACACTTGGGGCCCGACCATTCGACATGGATCACTGTGGTCAGTGACTGAGGGAAGTGGGCAGACTTAACAAAACACAAACCAGCCGCTGTGCAGTCAGCTCTGCCTCCTGCATGAACATGCTAGCACAGAACTGTGTTCCACAGAGCTGTCAACGGCTGGTGTGGGAGACGGGGCTTGGTCTGCTGGGCTTTTTAAAAAGTGTGGTGATTATCAATCGTTCTCCTGAAGCATCTCAAACCTTGAACCTCTCCATCTGCAGATTGCCTCAGCCATTTGTTATCACCAAAGGCCTCCAGGCTGAGTTTTCAGACTCATTGACAAGTTTCCTGGCCTTCTCACCTCTGTTTGGGTCCAACTCCACTCAATTCATTACCATCAAGTTGGAAATAACTCATAACTGCCCCTCCAGTGAGTCAATGGGAATCAGGGCTGGAAACTGATGGGGAGAGAGTGAGGTTGTAGCATTTCTCCCTGAGTTCATCTCAGTAAACAAGACAACAGGGTCTGGATTCTCATTTGAAGCCACAGCTTTGGCCATAAGCCAAACAGCTACACATCACAAGAGAAGCTAGCCCTCCCCTTGTCCCCTTTGCTTTCTACTAAACCTCCATTCCTCTACTCCTTCCTCCCTCTTATTATTCCTTTTTTCCTTATTTCCTTGCTTGCTTCCTGCCCCACTACAAATTTTCTTCCTCTTCCATTATGTCCTTTCTTCTTCCTTCACTACCTCCCTCCTTACTCTCTTTCACTTAAATCCCTGACTCCCAAAAGTAGAAGTGTTTCTTCTAAATCAGATTGAGAATAACATACCTTAATGAAGCCTCTACCAAGTGTAAGTGACTCTACGGCAAGCTGTGGAAGATACAAAGCTGTATGTAAACGCACAGGGTCCACAGCAAGGCGAACTCCCAGCCCAGCAGCCAAGATCAACGATGGTCAGAGAGCAATTAACTGGGACTTGGGAGCCCCAGAAAGAGCTCCATGCAGAAGTGTGGAGTTTTCTAGGAAACAGTTGGGACCGTTAATTGCTTATTCACACTGAGTACCTTGTTTCACACAGCAACCTGTCACCATACAGCAGGCTGGGCCTGACGTCCAAGTCAGCCCCAGGCAAAACTCTCTTCAGAGTACAAATGACATTTTCTTATGATTTTGTGCAAATAAAAAAAAATCATGCCAAAAAATAAAGAAAGAAAAATAACAATGTTTCACACTCTAGGCTTCTAACTGAAACAGGAGGGAAGATGATTCACTGAGAAAGTCTCAAACAGGGCTCCCCAACAGGCCTGGGATGGCATTACCCACTGTCCATCACTCACATCCCCTGCACATCTGACCTTGTCACACCCTGTTACAACCCTTCAAGGTCCCTCACTACTTTCTGAACAAAGGGTAGACTTAAGGTCTTTAATCTGGTACACGAGGCCTTTCCTTAACTAACCTTCTCTGTCTCACTGTCCCAGACCCCAGACCCTGTACTCTATAAATTCCAGGCACACTGCCTGCCTCCAATTCTTGAACAAATCTCATTATTTCAAGCCTTGATATACACCATTCTCTCTGGCACATTCTTCTACAACCTATAAATTGTCACTTAGGAAATTAAGTGTAAATATCCCCTCCTCTCAAAAGTCTCCTGACTTCATCACTTGTACCACTTGCCCCTCTCCACGGGAGTGCTCTGTCACAAGCAAGTTCATACTGTGCCTTGATGGCCTATCAATCTCCCCACTAGAGTCCTTGAAGGCAAATACTATGTCCTATTTATAATCAAAGCCCCAAAGAAATAGACGCCCAATTAATATGGAATGATGGACATAAAGTAGAAGTGGATGGGAGGAGGAATCAAGTCAGAGATATTCCCTCAGTCACCACAGAAGTCCCCGTTGAGGCAACCGTGGGAGTCCTGGGCCAGCCAATGTGGACATAGATATGTTTGTAAAGGATATCGCTTAATAGGAGATGAGAACTCCATAAGCTAGAGGACTTCACCTGAGTTAACCTGAGTACAAGGATCTCTGGTGCCTCAAATGGTACATATTCAGCTGCGAATCAGAAGTTCATCAATTTCAAGTCATCAGCTGCCCTCAGAGGAAGAAATGACATAGCCAAAGTTTCTACAATTAACCCCAAAACTCAACCCACTACTATAAAGTCAATTTGAAGAGTCAATCTTTAGATTCTCAACATAGCAGTAACTAACCCCTTCGGGAACCCTGTAGGGTAGTTGTAGTCTATGCTATGGAGTGGTTATGATTCGGAATCTATTCCACAGTCCCTAACAATAACAGTCCATTTGGTGAGAATCCCTAAGTGGTCCAGACAGTGAGCTTGGCTGCTAACCAAAAGGTAGGTGGTTTAAGTCCACTTGGAGGCACCTCAGAAGAAAGGCTGTAAGATCTGCTTCTGAAAATCAGGCAACTGGTACTGGTAATACTTCCATCATGTGTATAATTACTGCTTACACACCAACAAAGGACATTCTCCCAGAGCCTCACGGTAAGTAAAGATCATCTAAAAATAAGATAAATATTTCTCAATTATTAAAAAATTTCTTGTCAAAAAATTAGGGGAGATGATTCTATGAAACATGATGTGAATGCATACAAACTTTGTAAGCAAACCAATATAAAATATTTACTTTTTTTAAATTTAAAAAAATTAGGAAACTTAAGAAACAGTGAGTTCATTTTAATGGGGGAGGAACAAGTCTCAAGAGTGGAGAATGACTGAAAAACTGGAGGAATGTAGTGCTGCTGCTTATATTTTCAGCACAATATGAATGACAAAAGTATCATCGTAGACAACTTGAATATTTTACCAAAAAAGTATAAAGAAGAAAAAGGAAATAACTTATAAATCCCTATAGAGTTTGTTTTCACTAATACTTTCCTGGCCATAGTTTGACATTGACATGTAGATGGGTGAGAATGTGCGAGCGGGGAATTGGCTGTGTGCCAAGTCACAAGGGGATTGGCTAGTATCACCATTAACTTGAAGAATCCAGCAACAGGAGAAATAAGCCTTCCCCAACCTGGCAAAAAAGAAGCAAGAGAATGTCTGGGGAGCGAGGGAGAGAGATAGAGAGAGAGAGAAATAAGAAGGAGGAGGAAGAGGAGAGAGAGAGACCAGAGGTTCTTACTCGAGCTTACACCACTGCAACTGGAGCTAAGAGACTTTGCCCAAGCTTATTGGACAACTGAGAGTGGAGGGGGCATAATTCACAGGACAAAGAACTTTGTAACACTGGCCTAAAGCCATGAGGCTCCAGGCTGAGGTGCCTGCAAGCACAATTCAAGAGCCGTCCTGATTGTATTCTTCTATTAACCTGGATTATGACCTTCTGACTTCCTCAACTTGGTTCTGTATGGTGTGTAAGATATCACATTGCATTTTGGAGCCAGCATTCAGCAAATCAGTTCCCCCAAGTCACTCAGAAGGCTGTGTCCCAAGCCTTCCTTCATTATCCTGCATGGCATAGACTGAATTAGAAACCCACTCCATTGTAAGACTCTTTTTAAAGAGAAAAGCAAACTGGGGGTCGGGGGAGGCACTTAGGAAGGAAAATGTGTAACAATGAATAGATGGAAATCCAAGTTTTCTGTAAACCTGCATTAATATATCAGTAAAAAATAATAACAAACAAGGAAGAATAAAAAAAGAAACCTACTCAAGTTATTATTTCTCAGAGAAATTGTCACCTAGGAATCCATAAGTTTCTTTCTCCAAAAAGCCAAGAGATTATTTAGAATCATAAACTTCTTGAATATTAGAGTTAGATAATGAAAATAGCTATGAAAAGTACAATTCCCATATATGTCAGCCCCAGGATTGATATTTATTCCTCCCTCACAACAATCTTCCCTCCAAGTGGGCATTATTATCCTATTTTTTTAATAGCTGAACAATCTCAGAATCAGAAAAGAGTAATTTACTCACTGGAGTTCAAACAGTATCAAATCCATTGCCTTCAAGTAGATTCTGACTCATCATGACCCTGTAAGATGAGTAGAACTGTCCCACAGGGTTTCCAATACTGTACATCTTTACCAAAGAAGACTGCCACATCTTTCTCGCATAGAGCCACTGATAGAGTCAAACTCCCAATGCTTAGGTTAATAAGGAACCATTAAACCACTGCATTGGCATCCAAACTGCAGGTCAAGCATAGGCAGATCTAATTCTAACATCCAAGTCCTTTCTCTTACAACATTAGGAATTAGTAAGCTACAATCTAAAGGCCAAATTCAGGCCTATCTTTATAAATAAAATGTTGTCGGAATATATTCACATTCACTTGTTCAGTGATTGCAATTATACTACTATACAGAGTTGAATGAGAGACTAAATGGTCTGCAAAATTTAGAATCTTTTTTTCTTTGGACTTTTAATAGCTGAATATTGCGTATTCCTACCCCATACTTTCTACTACCTACCTGTCAACTTATTGTACTATGTTTGCTTGCAAATTGCCGTAATGCTAGAAGCTAAACCATCAGTATTTCAAATACCAGAAGAGTATCCACCATGAATAGGTTTCTGTGGAACTTCCAAACTAGAAAGAAAGGAAGGCTCATAATTTACATTAAAAAAATAGCTAATCACAATCCTATGAATTGCAACAGAACAGTTTCATCTCGTATAATGCTGGTAAAGAGCCCTCATGGCCTAGTGTATCCATGCTGGACGGCTAAGCAAAAGGTCAGTGGTTTGAACCCACCAGCATTCCCTGGAAGAACGATGGACAATCTCCTTCCATTAAGAGTTCCAGCCTCAGAAAATCAACTCAATGGTAGTGTGTTTGACCTGTTTGTTTTGTTTTGTTTTAATATAATGTTGGAAGATGTGCACCATCCAATGGAAAACTCTCAAAATATACAGGTAGCTACAACAATGAATTCAAATATGTCAGTGAGCAAGAAAACAGCATAGGATTTGACAGCATTTCATTATGGTATATATAAGGTTGGGGCCAACTGAGAAGAACCTAGAAATACAACAAAGCATTGCATCTTGCTGTCTTGGGGAATTTTAGTCCAGTTTCTATTTTCAGATTATCAAGGTATGGTCTGTCTGTCTCTCTCTCTCTCTCTCTAGAGATAGAGATAGAGATAGAAAGACAGATATATAATATAAAATATATATTGAGATGTTTATTTATATTTATATATATATTTATATATAAGCAAGTTCTGGTTGCCTAGTGGTAAGAAGCTATGTTGCAATCCTGAAGGCATGCACATGGTTCAAGGCCATCAGCCACTCCCCGCAGGAGGATGGGCAATCTCCCTCATGCTATTCACTGCCTCTGAAAACCTGCTGGAAGGTCAGCTATAGGGCAGTTTCGACCAGTTGGTGAAAACAATAAGAACAAGTCCATATAGGTCAAGTGACTTGCTGAATTTTACACTAGTTCTCCCCTTTTATTTGACTATTATCATTCAATATTTACTTACTTTCTTCACTGTGCTACAAAACATTCTCCAAACAAACAAAAAACAAACAAACAAACAAACAAACAAAAAGCTCCTGTTTTGGACAAACCTAAAATGTAACTGCAAAGACAGATTCGCCTTTCAGAAACATTTTCAGAGCACAAATGAGTCTCCATTATCTACTGCCTCTGTGTCTCACTCCATGTTTAATAACTGCTGCCCTCTTATGACACTCTAGCCTTAGTTCTGCTTCCCAGTCAGTTGTTAAAGATAGACTGTGGAGAGTTAAAAAAATAAAATAAAAACTAATAATAAGCATCAGAAGTCAGGAAACCAGAGCAACTGGGTGTAGATAGGAAAGCAAAATGTTAGCAGGTCAAGTGGAGTGGTTCAGGGTGGAGACAGTGAACAACGTAAGGCAGACTGGTAACTGAGAAGCACAAGACAGGAGCAGACGTCTCAAGTCCAGGACTAGAAAGATGATGCTTCAGCTTTACTTTTTACAGGAAATTTACATGGGTTTTTTTTTTCAAGTAATACATAGAAAGCGCATTAGCAACAACAACCTCTTACTAGTTACACTTCCAACAACACCTCTTAGTAGTTATTTTTTAAGCAGCATATCTAAGACACAAAAGGACCTTGGTGGTACTATGGTTTAAGCATTGAGCTGTGCATTGAAATATCAGTGGTTTGCCTCCACCAGTCACTCAACAGGAGAAAGACACGGCACTCTACTTTCATAAAGATCGAAAGCCTTGGAAAGCCTCTGAACAATTTCCCTTTGTCCTTACAGGATCACAGTGAATCAGAATTGACTGGACGACAGCTGTGGGCTGGGGTGGGTTTGGTTTATCTAAGAGACAGGGTCTGTCTAGGTTTTTCCTTGTGGAAAGCAAAAGATTTGCAAGAGAATCAGTTGGATAGCTGTATTAGGAAACATTGCTACCTCAGGCACCAGGGTAAAAGCTCCCTCTTGGAAATCAAAACCCATCATGACATGGAGAACTGTGAAGACTTCAGAAAGAGAGGAGGACTTTGTTCTTCAGGGGAAAGAAAAGGGACAGAGAAAGAAGCAAGAAGACAGCAAGTGCTTGATTTTAGATTTAACTCTTCAGATAAGCCTTGTGAAGTATAAGAGAACCAGGTAACTGAATTAACCACCTGATCCCTCAGCACCCTCATCTCCAACCTTAAAACAATGGGAGGACCAGTGATTAGTGAGATTGTTGTGTTGATAGTTAAGAGTTTTATTGTTATTTTTGTTGGGTGTCACTGCATCATTCTTGACTCCCTGTGGAGTGGGGCCTTGTGACAGCAGTTTTATTGATAGTGAGTTTGCCTGAAGCATAAAGCTAGTTCTTTCTATACCGGTGGATTTGCATTCTCATTGGCTAGCATCCAAGTGCTTTACTGTGTCACCCAAGCTTCTCCGCATTTGTTTAACACTTTACAGTTAACAAATCACCTTGTACTTAGTGTTTTTGATAAACACTCAATGCGATGCTGTGCAAATTGCCTCTAGGTGGGAACCTGAAACACTGAGCTTGCACTCTTTTCCTCTGTGCCACAGAGGACTGTACAAAGTTGCCTTTTCATCAGTAATCTATTTGATCCTAATGTTGTCCAGGCATTAATGCATATAGTCTTTTGGGAAAATCCCAGTCTTCTTGGAGAATATTGCAAATAAGTATATCATGTATAGGCTCTTTGGCACACTACTACTTTTGGAACCTCAGTTTTTTCATCCATAAACTAGGATGATTACCACTTAGGTTATTGTGCTATTATGAAAGAGTTACTAGGGCCAAGAGACAGAGAAGTACAGCAATAAAATATCTGTTAACTTAAGGTAGCCCATTCCTAAAAGTAGATCAGAATTTAGGATTTGGGTCCTCACCTACAATGTAGTTCAAGGTCAAGGATTAATGGTGTGCTAGGACAATTCACCAGCTCAAAGACACATTGATTGATAAATTCACAGGAATTATCTCTGGTGGCCTAGTGGCAAGAAGCTGCACTGCAATCCCGAAGGGACATGGTTCAAGGCCACCAGCTATGGGAGAAGGATGGGCAACAGCTCCTCCCTTACAATTAACTGCCTCTGAAAACCTGCTGGAAGGTCAGCTGTAGGTCAGTTCTGGCTCTATGGTACACAACAATAACAACAATTCACCAGCTCAAAGACAGTGATTGCTAAATCCACAGGAATTTTGCAAGTTAGTCTTTAAATGTTAAACCATTGGGTGCTTTAAATAGGCCATAATAGAATTAGTTATTTCATTACCACTGGCCTTTGGTCATAGGGTAGGTACTTCCTGACATATTTCAGTCAACCCAGTCTTTCTGGTTCAGGACTTTCTGGTGTATCCAACCTAGTCTTAAGATGATTTTTAAATACGGGTTGGGGGGAACTCAAGATCCTATTTTGGTTCTTGTGAATGTGTTTGCATCTTCTTCAGCCTCAATTTGAACTTTCCCATGAGTAACTGATGGTCTGTTCCACAGTCAGCACTTTGTCTGGTTTTGACTTTGGATACTGAGCTTCTCCAACTATTTCTTCCATGTATGTGGCAATCTGACTCCTATGCAGTCCATCAGGTACACATGTAAAGTCATCATTTGTGGGCCGTTTTTTGCCATGAATAAATCATTGAGCATACAAAATTCAATTATTCTATTTCCAGCCTCATTTCTGTCTGTAAGTCGTTATTTTCTGATAATCATTCCTTCTTCATTATTGCCTAACTTTTCATTCCAGTCACCAATTATCATTAATACATCTTGATTGCATGTTTGGTCAATTTCAGACAGCAAAAATTGACAAAAATCTTCTATTTTCTCCTCTTTGGCTTTAGCTGTTGATGTGTATATTTTAATAATGGTCTTATTAACAAGTATGTTTATCAAAAGTATCATACCATGCGATCACTTGTTATGCATCAGAGAGTTGGACAATGACTAAGGAGGATAGAAGGAGAATTGATGCCTTCAAGCTTTGATTCTGGAGAAGAGTTTTGAGGGTATCATGGACTGCTAGGAAAACAAACAGATTCACCCTGGAAAGGGTTAAACTGGGTTACTCCTTGGAGGCAAGGATTCTGAGGCACCATCTAACATACTTTGGACATGTTGTAAGGAGAGACAGGTCCTTGGAGAGGGACAGCATGCTTGGTAGGGTGGAGGGACAACACAGGAGGGAAAGGCCCTCTATGAGGTGGATTGATTCAGTAACTGGAGTAATCAGGTTGGGTGTATCAGAGACTGTGCGATTGGCACAGGACAGAGCAGAGTTTAGGGCTGTTGTACATAGGGTCGCTATGAGTCACAAGCGACTCGACGGCACATAAACAACACCACAACATCATACCATTCACAACATTGTGGAATGTAAAACAGGTGCAGAAACCAAAAGTAAGCAAGGAAGCTTTTTATTGGGAGCTCTTGGGTGAGGTTCATTGTTCCAGGCCAGAAAGGGGCAGCAAGGGACAAGGAAGTTCCATGTGGGGGTGAACCAACTTTTAACCACTTGGTGGGAAGGAGCTGTCTCTTGGGAGAGGAAGTGGTTGTGGAGCCTGCTGATTGATGGCAGCTGCTGGTGCTGTTGGGCAACAGCTGATGACGCTGTTAGGCTGAATGGCTGCAGCTGTTGTAAGCAAGGTAGGTTGTTGCACAGGATTCAGTGAGTCATCCCTGCAGGCTTATCACATTGTACTTCAGGAAAGAACTTGATATTTTCTTTTTAACTATGAATGCAACATCATTCTTCCTCCGTCGTTCATTCCCAGCATAATATATTCAAATTGGCTAGTGAGGTCAGGGTCCTCTCCAGAGTATTGGAGAAGCAATGATGTCAGTCTAGAGATCAAGGTGCTCCTGATTCAGGCCATGGCCTTTGCAATTACTTGCTTATACATCAGAGAGCTGGACCATCACTAAGGATGACAAAAGAAATAGATGCCTTTGAGTTGTGGTTCTGGAGAAGAGTATTAAACTTACCATGGTTGGCCAAGAGAACAAACAGGTCTGTCTTAGAGAGAGTGAAACCAAGTTTCTCCTTGGAGGCAAGGAAGCACCGTCTCACACACTTTGGCCACATGGAGAGGAGGGACCATGGTCTTTTCAGTCACTTACTATGCATCAGAAAGTTGGACAATGACTAAAATGACAGAAGAAGACTCGATGCCTTTCAGTTGTCTTGCTGGAGAAGAGTATTGAACATACTAGAACACCAAGAGAACAAACAGGTCTGTCCTAGAGAGGGTGAGACCAGTTTGCTCCCTGGAGGCTAGGATTTTGAAGCTCCATCTCAAATAATTTAGGCATGTGGCCAGAAGGGACCAGTCCTTGGAGAAGGACATCATGCTTGGAAGGGTAGAGGATCAGTGAGAAGAGGAAGACCCTGGATGAGATGGATTGATACAGGGATTGTGGTAATGGGGTCAGATGTGTCTGAAATGGTGAGGTTGGCTCAGGATAGGGCAACACTTGGGGCCATTGTTCATAGGGTTGCTATGAATAGACCACTCAATGGCACATAACAACAAAAACAACATAAAATAGTAAATGTCCTTTCTCTTTTGCTGATACTCTGTACTTTTCTTTTTGGTGGCCTACATCAGTGATCATTAGCTAAGAGAAAAATCCCTGCAAACTTCAGCCATGGCATTGGAAGGCATAAATCCACACATTTCCAGGAGTAACCCCACCAGACACAAGGCAGAGCAGCTAGATAACACAGCCAGCCACATACTGACTCAAATCACAACCTTCAGATCATTGCAGGCATGCTTAATCTTTGTAGTTTTCTTTTCCTTTTTTCTTAAAAAAATATAAATAAAGACAAATTACTAAAATACATCTAAAGGTCAATGCTATGGTTAAGAGAGAGCGACACGGCAAGTTATGAGAGAAATACTGTCTATTCCATCCACAGGATTCTGATCAATCAAAAAGCATGGCTAAAGAATGATGGGACATCGGAAGAGCTGGGAAAAGTCACGGGAAGACGTGGTGGGTGATATTAAAAAGGAAATAAAGGAAATTGGGAAATGCAGAGTATTCGTAAGTGAGGGGAGAAGAGACAGATGGACTGTCACAGAGGGTAAATTGTTCCTAGGGAGGATGAGTCATTTACAAAGAGAAAATCAGATCCTGCGCCCACCTCGCGAGGTGGGAAAAGAAATAATAAAGACAAGTCTGCAAGCAAAATGAGGTACAAATGGGGTTGTTTTTTCTTTTCCTTCTGAAAGAGACTAATAAAAGGAAGATGAAACCCATCAAACTGAAAAATGCTTTTCATCACCTGGCTATAGCACGATGATATGTGGGGAGGCATATGAGGAAGCCAGCGAGAGAGGGACAAGGGTTCCTGTTCCACCCTGACGACGGCTCCGGGGTCAAAACCATAAGGAGATTAACGGGTGATCAATCACGCTTCTCTAGGATTGCTAGACTCCCCAGAACACTGACTGGTTCTGGAATCTATTAGGGGTAATGTTCGTAACGCCTAAAGGCAGCCGTGGCATTGTCCTGACCAATTAGGTCAAATGACAGCAAGTAAATGATAGAGGCGTGCAGCACACCAGTATTCACTCTGGAGAAGGCACAGCAAGCCTGAGGATAGATTTCTGAGGACTGGTTAGTGCCATACTCTGAATAAGAAATATTTACTATGTGCACACAGAGTCAATAAATGGAAATAAACAAATCTGTTGCCATAGTTGTTGTTAAGTGCTGCAGTAGCTTATAACTCAGTGACTCTAGAAACAGCAGATCTGGACCATTTTCACTGTCTCTGATATGCTCTAGGCTACTGTTACAATCCGAGTGTCAACCCGTCTTGTTGGGGATCTTCCTCTCTTTATCCACCCTCACTTTTCCCAGTACGATGTCCGTTTCTGAAGACCAGCCCCTTCTGACAACATAACCAAAGTATGAAAGACAAAATTTCACTCTCCTTGCCTCTAAGAAGCACCTTGGTTGTATCTCCTCCAAGGCAGACTGTCCTTCTGGCAGTCATGCCCACTCCCCGTGCTGCACAGCAGAACAGTCCCATGGGCTTTTCATGGCTGTAAGTTTTACAGAAACCATTTGCCAAGCCTTTCCTTCCATGATTGGTTGAGTTTGAACCTTAAACCTTTAGATGAGCAGCAGTCACAAGCCACTTGGGGCACCAGCCCAGGCTTCTTTCTCAGGAGCCTGGCTTAGGATGTAGTCTTGCAGGTTTGGGCATCATCTCTCATGATTCTCAAATTGGCTTCTTACTTGCAAGGCCCTGTAACTCATTCCACCTGCTCAGAGTGAAGTTTCTAAGGATTTGGTAACTTTTCATTGACTCTCATGAAAGGTAATCCAACAAAAAGGCATAAAATGTTGCCTGTCTGTGTACTTCTGCCTGGGAAATCTTCAGAACCCTAAGGCTTTTTAGCCAGGATGCTGACATTGATGGCTACAGTTCCCTTAGTGTGAAAAAGGAAAAGAGGGGTTCTCGTCCACAGGGGGTTGTGCTGTTAACCCAAACGCTGGGCCTCTCTGGAGATTTGAACTACCGGAGGCTCCAAGAGAGAAAGATGGGAAGTTGTTTCTCATAGGACTTACAGCTCCAGAATTCCAAGGGAGGGTCAACGATGAGTTAGTTGCAGCTCTAGGGCAACGAGTCTGAGTCTTTTGGGAAAGCAAAAAGAAAACGTCACTGCTGTCAAGTTGATTCCAAGTCATCGGACTCTCTATCGAGTTTCAAAGGCTGGAAATCTTTACTCCAGAAAACTGAGGGCTCATCTCTTTCCTACAGAGCAACTGATACCCTTGAACTGTCGACCTTTCAGTCAGCAGGGCCCTAAGTCATACACTAGGCAATGATTGCCATCAACTTGACAGCAACAGCTGTCATTTTTTTTAATAAATGAGAAGAAACAGTTGATAATTCAGATCTGAAAAATGGATAGAAGACATGTTAATTAACCTTTCTAAGCCAGTGGCATCCACCTCCTAAACAACTTGCCTCCGGAAACTCTATGAACTGTGATAAATGTTGATAGTTGTAGAGGGGCTTCAGGCCTTTTTTATCTTAGGGTCGCTATGAGTCGTGCTTGACTCGAAGGCAATCAACAACAACAACAACACAAGCCTCAATTTACTCATCTATTGAATGAGGAGAACAGGACAAATTGTTTTAACAGCCTGAATCTACTGCGTGCAAAAATTATTCCATCTAGCCATCAGCAAACTTCTTTTAAATGATTATAGTAAATTCTGGGAAATAAACCAAATTAAACAAGTTGTTGTGTTGTGTTTTGTTTTGTTTTTTGTTTTAGGCCAAAGTAGTGTGTGGTGAAATAAACATACACAGACGTCAGGCCCAGAGTTCAGGTCCAGCCTGAACCTCAGCCCCAGCACTAACTGCTGGCTGGGTCCCCATCCGGGTCACTCTCTTATCTGTCAGTTGGTCACATTTAGAACAGAGATTTCTACCTGGCCCCAGAGAGATGTCTTAGAGGCCTCGGAGAATGGGGCTGAGCATTCAGATCCTCTTCTCTCATCCTGCATCCATTCCCACCTGAACAACATCATATTCACTGTTTTATATGCTCCTCAAACACAAGAGATGCCGCTGGATAAAGAAGATTCACCAGTTAAGGAGACAAAAAAAATTTGAAAGGCAATCTCCAATTTCGTATGGAATGGAAAAAAGCCCCGAATAAGCAAAGCACTCCTTAAGAATAGAAGAACGGTAGGAGGTATCTCACTCCCT
>NW_006399827.1:7628583-7633351 GCF_000299155.1 Elephantulus edwardii
ATCAGAACTGGCTTTGACAAGCACTGTGGCATTTGGACAAGAACAAACTGGGAGGAGGGTAGAGAGAATGGTGCAGCAGTGAATGAATGGAAACCAAAAATCTCTGTAAATGTTTATGAAAATTAATAAAATATAACAAAAAAAATTTGAAAGAGCCTACTCTTCTGTAACTTGGGAAGTTTTTAAAATAATTTTTCAGCAATTTGGTCACATTAAACATTTAGCACTTCATTTTAAAAAAACAAGAGAGTAAGGAAATAAACCAATATAAAATAAAAATAAAGCATGGAAAATTTTCTTTTAAAAAAGAGAGTGAGGTAAATATGAAGAATAGCATAGTCCCCTACTAAGCCAACACTCCTCAATGTTCAAATCCACAAGCAGCTCGACAGGAGAAAGATGGATATTCACCTTTTACACAACTTTTAGTCTCAGAAACCCAATAGAGCATCAACTATGTGTCAGTTCTGACTCTGTAACAATAACTTGAACCAAGGTATATAAGGGAGAAACCAGGTGAAACAAGAGAACATTTTCTTCTATCTACTTAAAAATGGGTCTGAAAATTGAGTTGATTTTATTTGCCACACATTGCCAATGGGTCACGTATGTTGGAAATGCTTATTCCTATAGGCATGTGTTACTTTATCTTTTCACTGTGGGAAGATTCAGCAGCAGAAGACACATGGCCTGCCTAAAAGGGCTGGGTATTAGTTTCCTGTGGCTGCTGTAACATGTTACCACAAAACGAGTGGCTTATTGCAACACAAATATCTTACAATTCTTAAGATCAGAAGCCTGAAATGTAAGTATTACTGGGTTAAAAAAAACGTCAGCAGGGATGTGCCATTCTCTGGAGGCCCAAGTTTCGGAGTTTTTAAAATTTCAACTTTTAGAAGTTATCTACCTTCCTTAGTTGCTGGCTTCCTTCCATGCTCAAAGCCAGAACGATGGTGGGTCTTTCTCACACTCACAACTCAGACCCTGACATTCCTGCCTCATAAGGTCAAATATAGCATAAGAAAGACCATTATTATAAAAATAGAAGGATAACTTGTAAGATGTGGAGCAAAGTCCAAAAGAGGACGGGGGGGCGGGGGGGGAGCAGACTGTAGGGAGGGGGCGAAATCACTCCAGTGACAGAGAATGATGAGCAGAGGGGGCAGGGGTAAAGGAATTAGGAAAGATCCAGTGGGGACCTGAAAAGATAGCATGATTATAGGCAAAGATCAATAGTGATCAATTTTACAAAACACAATGTACTTGAGTGATTGTTTGAAATACAATGTAAGTGTAAGAATGCCTGAAGCTGCAATGTACATGAGTGACACACATTGTATATAAATTTTATATGTAAACCAATATAAAATAAAAATAAAAAGAGGGGGGAAATCTGCACTTGCATCTTTTAAAGGTTTAGCAGCACACTGATTAGTACCCAGTAACTGAAGAACATGACGTAAGTACGTTAGGAGCCAGGTAGCACAGGAGTTAACCTCCTGCCGCTCCATGGGAGAAAGATACAGCAGTTGGCACCTGTGAAAATTTTCCTTTAGAACTCCTCCTCTGTCACATAACGTCCCCATGGGCCAGAATCAGCTTCACAGCAGTTATTTGGGATGGTGTTGCTGTTTTTCTCTTGGGTCTTTTTTGCCTTGGGAGGTGGGCGTTTGGGGTTGGTGCAAGTACCCTGGGCTAAGTGTTTGTAAAATGTTTTCCTCACTAACAAGCAGTTTATAAATGTTAGTGACACTCCTATTTTAGAAGCATGGCCCCAGGAGTGTTATGCTTGGTCTTAGAATCCTGTCTGGGCACAGATACAAAGCCTTAGCCTCAAGGTTTGTCTCTCTTCTCTCTGTTTGCTTCTCTTTCACACCTAAGCTGTTCATTCTTCCATTCAGTTCATGAGGCAAAGCATACAGTTCATTGTAGCTTCAGGGAGGAAAAAAGGTCAAGAATTTAATTTTGGTTTTCATAGTTTTTTGGATAAATTCAAATTGGCACCAAGTTTCTCCTGCAGAAATTTATCCACAGAATGCCTTAATGTTTGAGCCAAAGCCAATCTTCTGTCTAATCCTGAAAGCAATAGAAAAATACCTTCCGAGGCCAAGTTTAGACCACTGTGCACACAGAACCCTATTCAGGCCCTGACATTGCCCCTGATTTATTACCTCACACACACAGGCACTGCGATAAGCCTAGTGAGAATGTTGGCAACCAAGAAAGAGACAAGGTGTATTCCCAAAGGGCATTCCTGTATATCTGGTCAAAGGAGACAATATAGAAAGAGAGTAAACTTTCCAAGTGAAGCCAGAACATATCCTTATTCTTCAATTCTTCAATGATTGCCTTCATCTATAGGACTCATCC
Source organism: Elephantulus edwardii (assembly GCF_000299155.1). Taxonomy (NCBI): domain Eukaryota; kingdom Metazoa; phylum Chordata; class Mammalia; order Macroscelidea; family Macroscelididae; genus Elephantulus; species Elephantulus edwardii. The sequence goes on from NW_006399827.1 coordinate 7,630,954, forward strand.
CAATGGACTTCTCAAAGTACAAAAGGCACTTCATATCCTGTTAGCTGCCAACTTTTTCAGCCTTATGTCCAGGCTTCTCCAAACCACAGAGAGCTGCTACACTCCTGCCTTACCAAACCACTCAGCTCCCAAGTTTGCCACATCTTAGGGAAGGGTTCAGATCCCCTGCACATAGGGCATTCTGAATCATCCTCTACTCAACCTGTCACGCCGTGGGAGAACGGTATGGCCCATGAAAATTTCCCCTGAAACTCCTCCTGTGTCATTTAACATCACCATCAGTACTTTCTAGGCAGTAGATTCCTCAAGGATCGTATGGGCAGAATATTGAATGACTCAGGAAGCATGTAAAGAAGGTGGAAGGAGTACACAGAATTGAATACCAGAAAGAATTAGCTGACACAGAAGAATGTAAAGAAACAACATGTGATCAAGAGGCAATGGTGATGAAGGAGGAAGTTCAAGCCACTCTGAAAGAACTGACCAAAAAAACAAGGCCCAGGAAATGAAACACCAATTGACATATTTCAGCAAATGAGTGCTGCCCTGGACATGCTCACCAGATTGTGCCAAGGACAAATACCCAGCCAACTGACTGTAAGAGATACATATTTATTCCTATTCACAAAACAAGGTGACCCAATAGAGTATGAAAATTATCAAACAATATCACACACAAACAAAACCTTACTGAAGATTACCCAAAACCTATTGGAAGTGTATATCGATGGAGAATTACCATAACTACAAGATGGTTAAGTTTCTTGGGTATTATGACTTTTGATAATTCCCTGCAACAAAGTAGAGAAATCAGTATCTCACTGTAGAAATTTTCTAAAAATTAAATGAGATTAACTTTCTCAATACCCAGCAATGCAAGGTGCTTGTTTTTGTTGTTGTTGTGTATCATAGAGTTAGAATAAACCCATAGCTAACCCTACAGTATATTTTCAGAGGCAGTTAATTACATGGGAAGAGATTGCCCATTCTTCTCCTGTGAAGAAGCTGGTGGATTTGAACATCCTGCCTTTGGTATTGCAGCACAGCTTCTTACCATTAGGCACAAGCTTTCCATGTGTCTTGGCATCAATATTTTTCTAGGTCTAGGAGGTTCTCAGCATAAGAACCTGGGTACAAAGATGTGGTCACTTTCCGGTTTTTCTCTTTTGTTGGAACTGATGTGCATAGTTGTTGTTGTTGTTGTTGTTGTTGTTGTTGTTGTTGTTATGTGCCGTCAAGTCATCTGCGACTCATAGCGACCCTATGTACAACAGCCCTAAACCCTGCTCTATCCTGTGCCAATCACACTGCCTCTGACACACCCATCCCAATTACCCCAGTGACTGAATCAATCCACCTCATAGAGGGTCTTCCCCTCCTGCACTGTCCCTCTACTCTACCCAGCATGAAGTCCCTCTCCAAAGACCTGTCTCTCCTTGCAACATGTCCAAAGTATGTCAGACGAAGCCCCGGAATCCTTGCCTCCAGGGAGTAGCCTGGTTTAACCCTCTCTAGGATGAATCTGTTTGTTTACTTTGCAGTCCATGGTACATTCAATATTCTTCTCCAGCACACAGCTCAAAGGCATCAATTCTCCTTCTGTCCTCCCTAGTCATTGTCCAACTCTCTGATGCATAACAAGTGATCACAAAGACCATGGCCTGTATCAGGCGCACCTTCGTCTCCAAAGAGACACTGTTGCTCTTGAGTACTTTAGAGAGGTCCCTGACAGCAGACTTTCCCATCGCAATACGTTTTTTGATTTCCTGGTGCAGTAGATCCCAATAAATGTTATTCTGTTAACTAGTTGTTGTTTTTATGTCAGAATCAACTCATAGCTGACCTTCCAGCAGATTTTCAGAGGTAGTTAATCACATGGGAGGAGACTGTCTATCCTTCTCATGAGGAGTTGCCGGTGGCCTTGAACTGCATGCCTTCAGAATTGCAGTGCAGCTTCCTGCTACTAGATCACCAGAGTTCTGTTAACTATATATGTGAGTATATATAGTTATATGTTATACATAAAAATTCACTTTTAATGGCAATAAAAATATGTATAATCATGTTTTTATAAGATCTTTCATGGATTGAATTTTTTTTATCAAAATATATCAACTTGGCTGAACCATGTTTCTCGGTGATTTGATAGTTGCATAAGAATGTAGTTTGGTGGAATGTTATTTGGTTATGTAATACTGTAATCATCCTTTGTGATGTGATCTGGTGTTGTCAGCCAATCACTGTAAGAGGATGAGAATAAAACACTTACTCAGATCCCGGGATGCTACCTGCATCACCTTTTCCCTTAACCCACTGCCACTGAATCTAATCTGATTCAGAGTGGCCCTCTTGTTGACTTCTGAGGTTGTAAATCTTATGGGAGGAGATTTCCCATTTT
>NW_006399827.1:7633456-7667242 GCF_000299155.1 Elephantulus edwardii
TCCAACCACTGACTTTCCTTTTGGTAAGCAGCACAACATATAACGAACGATGCCACCTAAGCTCCTTACAAAAGGTAAAAAGAGTGCTAAGTGATCAGAGAAGGAGGGACCTCAAAGTCTCCTTTCTGCGCTGCAGTCCCAAAGGCACTAAACTGGAATCTACCAACAACTTTTCGGGAGAAGAATGGCCAGTCTTCTCCCATGTGAATATTGATTCCAAGAGACATGGAGTGATCTCTAAGAAGTGCTAAACCCACCGATATCAAAAGAAGACGAGGACTTTCTCCTAGAGCCAACTCAGAGGGTAAGCCATCCCTTACTGCTGGCACCTAAAATTCTAGGCTTCCAGAATTTTGTTTAAAAGCCATGCACTTGCAGGATGTCATTAAGAAGTGCATCTGAAAAGCCATGCAGATGTTCATTCGGGAAAGAGAAGTGAGTGAGTTAAAGAGAGATCTCCAGATGAATGGTCATTAACTGCTTCTGTTCTGTGAAGGATGATTCAAAATGTTACAAGCTCAAAAGAGCCCAGAGAGACCATCCTATCCAGCCAAGCAACATCATATTTTTTTTTCCAAAGGAATCAAAGGCCCGGTGTCACTGCTGAGGAACCTGACAGGGTCTGAAGCTTCAAAGGGCAAAGGCATAAAGTAATTAAGAGGAACTTAGCTGCCTCAAATTGGTTTTGGAAGCAGCTGGAGTGTAAATAATGTATAAAATAATTTTTAAGAGATTGATACTTTTCTTAACCCCAGACAGAGACTGCCTGAAGCTGATAAACCAGAAGCCAAGTAAAAAGGACCCTACACAAGAGGCAGACACTAATCTACCTGCAGTCATGAAAGAAACACAATGTTCAGATAAAGGAGAAAGATCAGAGTAAAGCGGTCTTCAAAAAAGAGTGTGAATGGCAGAGTGTATGCTATTTATAAGCAGAAACTAAAAATTAATGTATTTTCCTTCTTAATAAAAGCTTTTGTAGAACAACATGGGTGAGTGTAAAGAGAGGCAATTTATGATAAGTTTCTGCAAAAAAAAAAGTTATCCAAAGTGTTCATGTTATTTCTAAAAGAATCTACATTCCCACCTATGGTTAGTATTCCATCCCTTAAATACAGTTACTGATGAAACATTCATTCATCCAATAAATATTTATTGAGCACCTATTAAGCATCACTGGGTAGATTGGAAGCATGATGGTAGTTGGTGAAGAGATTGAGATTGTTAACAGATTCAGTTTGCTTGACTCCATAATCAACACTCTTGGTACCAGCAGCCAGGAAATTAATAGATTAATTTCATTGGGAAAATTGACTGTCAGGGACATACCCAGAGTACTAAAGAGCAATGGTGTCAGTCTAAAGACTAAGGTGCATCTGATCTAGGCCATAGTCTTTGCCATTACTTGCTATGTGTCAGAAAGCTGGACAATGACTAGGGATGATAGAAAGAGAATTGATGCCTTTCAGCTGTGGTGCTGGATTAGAGTACTGAATATACCACGGACTGCCAGGAGAACAAACAAATTTGTCCCGAAGAGAATTAATCTAGGCTGCTCCTTGGAGGCAAGAATTCTGAGTAAGGGTGACTGAAGAGAAATCAATGCCTTTGAATTGTGATGCTGGGGATGAATATTAAATACATCGTGGACTGCCAAAAGAATAAACAAATCTGTCTTGGAGGAAGTATAATCAGTATGCTTCTTAGGAGTAAACTTCAAGCATGTTGTTAAAAGGGGCCAGTCCTTGGAAAAAGACATCATTCTGAGAAAGTATAGGGTCAATGGAAGAGACAAAGACCTTCAACAAGGTGGGTGGACGCAGGGACAGCACCAAGGGGCTGGAGCATGGAGAGACCATGAGAAAGGCTGAGGCTAGAGCAAGGCTTCCTCCATCTGTTGTTCACTGGGTCCTTGTGGCTTGATGTCGACTGGAAGGCACTAGTGGGTTTCCAGAGGCTGTAAATCACAGGAGAGGAGATCCCTCATACTGATATTTCAGCTTTACTCTCGGGGAAGCTCTGCTGCCTAGCATCAAACTCTTCCTATAAAAATATCTATTTTAGGTTGCACACTTGATGTTTTAAATGAAAACCAGATGATTTCACATTCCTACTTACACTGCCACTTGGCTTTCCCTTGCATGTGACATAAAAGGAAAACTCTTCTCTGTCCATGCAATTTACTGTTGCTGAGAACCCACTGGAGGGTCAGCTATGAGTCAGTTCTGACTTGATGGCACACAATCACAACAATATGGCTTGTATCAGGCATATCTTAGCCTTTACACTGTTAGCATGAGTACAATATAGTCCCTGGATAGAATTCTGCTCCACTTACCCATAGCTCTTCCCGGGACAAAGTGCCAGGGACTGGATTAGAGAGAGTCATCTGGGAGGGTTCAAATGTACACACACTGGAAAAGGACTGAAAGCTTTGCAATGTTCTGTTTAGTGACAGCAGATAATGAACTCGTGTTTTTGATGGCTGGGAAATTCTGCCATTTTTAAAAGGAGTTACACTATATCCATTAATTGATCAATAGTTGAAGGGTTTCCAAAGTAGCTTAGCAACAAGCAGACTTCTCTTTACACTTGAAAATTGCATTATTCTCATTTAAAACTGACTCTCCACCTGCCTCCCCCACACCCCCAGCATGTTCTACTGTCAAAGGAAAGGAATGAGAAAGAACAGAACGGGAAGGGCAGGAAATGTGAAATGAGTTCATGGATGGCTTAACATCCCTCCACAAAAGGGTAGTAAAAGTGTAGAAAGAGCAGGAAGTCTGTCTGGAAACCTGCTCTTCAACCCAAGCTACAAAATTCACAGCTAATGGTGGACACAGAAGGAAAGAAAGGAGGAGGGCAAAGTATCAAAGCACCCTTTCCTTAAATGCTCCCCAAAGGAAAAGTATTGAAAGCTGAACTGACCATTGCTGCTTAGAGACTAACAGATTTTTCCCCCTGAATCTAACAGATGCCCCTCTCTGTTCCTCTTATTCAGATTTGCATCTCAATTAAGTTGTGCAAGAAGAAACTAAGTGTGATGACTTTTAATGTGAAAGCAAAGAACAAAAGGATATCAACTGTGGCAGGACAACTCAATGGCATTCAGTATTACAAGGAGATGCCAAGATTTATTCACAAATTCATGAAAAATTCTAAACATTTATCAAGATTTCCCCCCCTCTATTGATACCAGTTTGAGTTATGTAGCCTCTCTTTCAATTTGATGTCTGGTTTAGTTTTAGGATGACGCTGGGCCAGTAGCCCTTCATTGTAAACCACATTCAGCAGACCTTCCTAGTTCCTGCCTGCTCTATGTACAAGAGATGACGGAGTTTAGACTTAACTCAGAAAGCAGTTGTGCCAGTGGTCAAAGGAGCATTTCCAGTCTTCACACTGAAGCCATCTCCATTCCCAAAGTTGGGTGCCAAGAAGCCATGGAGAGAGAACTCAACAAGGATAAGAACTATGCACATGTATTTACTTTTGCCCCCTTTGTGCTTTATAGTAACTGAGATCCTGGCAAGAACTGGCCAGAAAGTAGAAAAGTGATCAGAAGCCAAAACAAAGGGAAGTAAATTGCTGAAATAAAAGAGCTGAGCAGAAGATTCCAAAAGGCAGCTCGAGAAGGTAAAGCAAAGTCTTATAAATGAATGTGCATAAAAATGGAATGGGAGAATAAAAAGGAAAGAATTTGCTTGACATTTCTCAAGTTGAAAGAACTGAAAACCAAAGTCATGCAATACTGAGAGATGCTATGGGCATCAATTCAATGATCCAGACAGCATCAAAAGAAGATGGAGGGAATATACAGAATCACTGTACCAAAAAGACTTCCTGATCCTGAGATATTTCAGGATGTACCATATGATCAACAGCCAATGGTTGTGAAGGAAGAAATTCAAGTTACAATAAAAGCACTAGCAAAAATACAGCCCGTGAATAGATAGAGTATCAACTTCCATGTTTTAACTAATAGATGCAGCTTTGGATGTGCTCACCAGTCTATGTCAGGAAATTTGAGGACAACTGCCTGGCCAACTGACTGGAAGAGATCCAAATTGGTTCCCATGCCCAAGAATGTGATCCAATAGGATGTGGACATTACCCAACAACATCAATTATCAACAATACCACATGCAAGCAAAATATTGCTGAAGATCATTTTAAAATGGCTAGAACAGTACATAGAGAACTTCCAGAAGTTCAAGCTGGATTTAGAAGAGGCTGTGGCACTGGGGATATCATTACTAATATCTGATGGACCCTGGTGGGACCACCGACAGTGGCTTTGAAATATCTGTGTTTACTCCATCTCGACATTGTCTTCTCTTCATAATACTAAACAATAATGTTTCTCTTGGAACCAAAAAACCAACTCATTGGGTCACTGGGTCAATTCTGATTCATAGCAAGCCCTCATTATGTTTCTCAGTGCTAAGTTGGGAAGCCCTGCCTAGTTTCTAAAGCTATATATCTTTCCAGGAGACTACCCCTCTTTCTCTCAAGGAGCAGCTGGTAGATTCAAACACCTGACCTTTTGGTTAGCAGTGTAACATATTATATACACTGTGTCACCAGACCCTTTCTTAGAATAAAATAGAAATAAAATCTCTTCTTTTTTGGTTGAACTTCATATGGGCTTTATTTTACTCTAATTCTTTGACATTAACAATGTATGTTTTTATTGTGGATAACACAGCAATAAATATGGATGTGCATTTAAACAAAACAAAAACCAATGTATGTTTGGTGTATGTATATACATTTTAGTACCTATTTTTCAAAATGCACCTCCACACGGCACTTCATTCGATGCCTGCTCCATCACTGTCAGGCCTGTCAGACAGACAAGATGAGTGCGTGGTATTCATTGAGCAGATTCAGAACCTGAAGCTTGGACCACTGGTGGGACTTGCTAAGAAGCAACAGAGCTGTAACATTTTAGTCTAAGCCTGATGTTCTTGCCATCATTCCGTGGCCTCTTTTTAATTTCATATTAACTAAAATGTCCAATTAACAGTAACTATAAAAAAGCTCTTCAGTCATATATTATGTCAGAGAGCTTATTCAGGAAGGTGAAAGAGCATTCTGGGTGCATGAGATGAAATTCCTTCTCGTTTTGCTCCCACTGGTCTTGCAGGTGCAGCCTACAGGAGCCATTAGCGTCCAGACCATGGGCTAATGAGACAATGGAAGCTCTTGATTATATCCTCCTACACTAGGGAGCTCTGGTGGCCTAGTGATAAGAAGCTGTGCTGCAGTCTCAAAGGCATGCAGTTTGAAACCTCTGCAGGAGGATAGACAATCTGCTCTTGTGTAATTTACTGCCTATGAAAAACCTCAGCTATGTGTCAGTCCCAACTCGATGGCACACAACAACTCTAAAAGGGTGTAAGAGGCTGGGGCTGGCTTTGTCTCCACTCTAAAGCCATCCTGCCCCTGGTTGCTGTCTGCCACCTGAACCCTGCTGGTCTCCTATCTTTGTCCTTGTCTTCCTCGTTTGTACAGTGTTATGGTTTATTTAGCTTCCAATAAAACTACTCAAATCTGTCTCTTTGCATCCATTTTGCATCCATTATTCTTTACTGTTAAGCTCGATAAGCCATTCACCTGCCTCCAGTTCTTTCACACAACAGGACTTGTTTCCCTCGACTCTCAAGTTCTCATTCTCCCTCTATGACTCAGACAAGATGAACTTATGCTTTTATCTTAATGGCTTATTTCTTTACCTTCTTCTCCTTGGTTTACTTGGAAGACAAGACCATGTTGCTCTGAAACGTCTACTACTACCTGAGTTCCTTTTTCAGGGCCTGAGGTCAGGTCTAATTGGGCAATGAACAAAATATATAGAGTTCCAGTGTCAGGACTCTAAATTCAGTAGGATTCCTCAGAGCCAGGAGTCACAGGGGCCAGACATTGAGTATAAGGTACGAGCTGCCCAAGGATCTAAGCCAAGCAAGTCATGGGAGCATAGATCTAGGCAGGGCTTCTCAATGTAGCAGTAGTGACGTTTTGGGTCAGATATTTGTTGTAGGATGCTGTCTGGTGCAACAGGAGATATTTGGCAGTAATTCTTGTCTCTGCCTACTTGCAATAGATGACAGTAACAGACACACTCCTCCAGTTATGACAACCAAAAATGTCTCTAAATATTCTCATCAAAAGGGATGTTCAGAACCACTTCCTTCTGAAAAGTTGTCTTAAGTGTGAGCACAGAGTGGGAAAAGAGATAAAGCCATAAAAGTTAGAGTCATTCAATTGAATAGAGAAAAAAAATGAGCTGGAAAGCAGCGTCAAGGTCGTGGTGGTAGTGTTAGATGCCACCAAGTCCACTACCACTCATAATGACCCTCCGAACAATAGACCTGAAGATGGCCCTATGTTGCCGTTCTCACAATCTCTGATGTGCTCAAGCGATTATTACAGTCTCTGTGTTGACCCATCTTATTGAGAGTCTTCTTCTCCTTCTCTGACCATCCACCTTTCCCAGAGTGGTGTCTCTCTCTAAGGACCAATTCCTCCTGAAAATACACCTAGAGTGAATGAGATGAAATTTCCCCATCCAACCACTCTGTGGAAGACAGATGTGGCAGACTACTTCCATATAAAGACTTCTGGTCTTGGGAATTATCTGAGAAAGTTCCATTCTGTTCCACAGGATCACTGTGAGGCATAATGGACTTAAAGACACTCAACCTTGGCCACACAACAGGTAAGAGAAAACAGAAGTGAATATTAGATTACCGAGAAACAACGTCTGTAATAATCTTCACACTTAAAGTTTCCTAATTTTTACCCCAATCCCTGATAACCTAAGAGAGAAAAGGGAACAACCAAAATGAAGGCTTAGTCTCATTGCCACTGTGAACTGACTCATCACTGACCCTCTATTGGGTTTTCTCAGGCTGTAAGTCCTATGGAAGAAGAATGGCCATCTTTCTCCTGTGACATTCAAACTGCCAGAAAGATGTCACCCTTGGGTTAGCCACACAGCTCCCTATGGAGTAGACCATCAGAAATCCCTGTATACTGAGCCACCAAGAGTCGTACATCTCCAACAATCAACCCCTAGAGTGAATATCCTACTAAGACAACTGATCTTAATGAGGAAGCCAGAAAAGCAATACTCCTGAAAAGTCAGTCCATTTACACAAAAACCAAGTAGACAGAAAGCCTGTTATCTTCAGTCTCCATACTTGGAGGAGGAAGGCAAACATCATAACCATGTCCTAGAAGAGTTTCAGGCATAAAGTCAGAAGAGTGGATCAAATGAGGAAACCAAGCAAGGTGCAAAAAGAGAACCAGAATTTGGAATAAAAATGAGGGGAGATTAACCCAGCAGGAATCTAAGAGCAAGACACAGTGGATGTGTAAAGAGGGTTGAGGGAGAAGCAAGATCTATAGAACATTTGGAAATAGAACTCACAAATACCAGAGGTGCGTTTTTACAAAATTGATAAAGGATTAATGTTTATTAAATAGAACATAACAGAGAAGACTCCCACGTTCCAGAAACCACCACATAGTTTACCTACACAGCTTATCTCATGCTTTTAAAGCTGTTTGGAAATAAAACAACTGGGATTAGAATCAAGATCTTCTGAAAGCAAGCAGTACAGGCTGGTGGTGAGAGGGCACTGAAAGAAGGTCAGGAGCTGACTGGTGAGAAGTTAGCCCTGGGAGAATGACCCAGAAATGGAAGGATCATGCCAAAGTGCACGAGGTGGCCAAGCATAGTCGGGGCAGCTGTTGGTGCTGGCAGGTCTAATCTCACAGAAGGACACAGCAGCAGCAAAGTCCAAAAGTGGAGATGGTTGGAAGCCATGGAAGGATTTGCATTCATGTGATAAGCTCATTCACGGCAAGATCCTAGCTAATAGCTGTGGAAGCGAGGAGCAGGACTCAAGCCCGTCTCCTCTGCAGGAGAAAGTGTGTAGAACCAGAAATATATTGTGGTCTTAGGTGCTGGAATGTCACTCCAGTCACCTTGCCGGGAGCTAAGCCAGAGAGAGGAAGTACCAGCCAAGGAGAGATTTTAAGAGATGGGTTTCTAAAGAACTATGAGAGTGAGGGCAGCCTGGAGAGAGACAAGTCAGGTTCCACGCCAAAGTCTATTGTGGAGAGTAACTAACTCAGTGCCAAAGAGATCAAGTCAAAGGACCAGAGCAGGATGCTCATGTTAAGCGCAAAAGTATCAGTTCAGAAATGAGCAGAGACGGCATTTTAAACAGGAACAGGCAGGGAAACTTCAGAGCTATTACAGCCAGCAAACCCTGCAGCAGACCTGGCTCACCTTCATCAACAGGTAGGTACCTGCTGTTTAAGGGTCAGAACAAGCCAAGTAGCTTTGGATTCCTGGAAAGCCAGGCAGGGGGAAAAATGACAAATCCAAAATCCAGTCTTGGCCCAGTAAAAGGAGTAGGGAAAACAGTAACTCGGAGACAGCCTAGACTGAACTTGTAGTTTCCATCAAGGTCAGCCCCTGACTCCACGCACAGTGGATTGATCACACCATTATGATACATAGGTTTTCACTGGCTTGTTTCCAGAAGTAGATTGCCAAGTCTTTCTTCCTGCTCTATGTTTTTGTTGTTGTTGCATACCTTCGAGTTGGAATCAGTCCATAGTTGACCCTCCAGCAGGTTTCTAAATACAGTAAATAACAAGGAAGGAAATTGTTCAGTTCTACTGAAGCCTATTTAGCATCAAAGCAACACACATTTCTAACAACAAAACAGGCTAATGGTCATGCAGATTAACAAATGTAATGCTAAACTCTATCAGGTGATGATACTGTAGCTATTAATATACTTCCTTTCCTGGTCTAAACCATCTAGAAAGAAATGGTCTTGGGCTCTGAGGTTAATCAGCTGATCTAGCAATGAACTTGAACATGATGGAGATGGTGAGAATAGCACAGGATACAGGGCAAGATTGTGCATAGGGTCTCTACACATCATCATCAATTCGATGGCATCTAACAACAACAGCAACGAGGATGGGAACTCTGGTGGCAGAGTCCACAATATGTCTCTGGTATCTCAAATCCATCAGGAGCTACAAAGGAAAAAGATAGGGAGGTTCCTCCTGATGTGATTTAGAATTTCAGAAACCCAGTGGGGGCCCACTGTGAGTTAGAACCACCAGCACAGCAGTGAGGATAAATGAGTGAGAGCAATGAATAACTCAGCTGTAGAAAATGAAGGAAGTAAAAGAAAACTCTGAAGCAGGTTTACCTTTAGTCCCAAGGGCCACACGCATGTCCTACCTGCCTTGGCTGGTATGACTATGTTAAGGTAAACTTGTTCTTAAAATACAGCACAGAAGCAGAACAGTGCACTACAAGCAGTTAAAACAAGATCCATTCCTACGTGAGCCATTAAGCTGAACCTGTAGATTAAGTCGGAATGTTGTTGTTAAGTGCCATCGAGTTACAGGCGACTCATAGCTACCCTATGAAGGAGAGTCCTCAACACTTGTGTGTCTCTCATCCTCTCTCCAGGTTCATAGAGTTTCCAGAGGCAAGCTATTATGGAAGTGGATGCCGCTCCTGCTTCCAAGCTTGTTTTAATCGGGGAGCTCCACCCCACTCTCTCTGTCCACGTTGGGTAACCAACCATTAACACATTTGACACATCAGTGTCACAGTGTTCAGCCTCACAGCAACCACAAGTGACCGCTGTACGGCAAGTGGACACACCAGGGCTATACGACCTAGAGGAATGTTTGAACAAAAACAATGAAAGATGGGCCCGAGGGCCATGGATTAAAAGTCACCCACCTTTGGCTTGGTAGCATCACTTTCTGCCCTCTGGGCCAACTGATCTCTCTCTATCTTGATGTTATAAGTTGGAATAGGTTCATAAAGTTCTTATCTAGCCTTGCTTTAGTGTAAAAGACTAGAGACTTCCAGGATTTAAAAGCTACACCTGTGTCAAGTCAAGGTGATTGTGATGAAGCCCTTGTTGCAAGTAGAGGTTACTTAAATGGTTTCTAAATGAGGGCAAATTTACATAACATTAAAGGACAATGAGAAGTTGTCCATACGCCAGACATCTGTAACCTGGGGATTTAGCCCAAAAGTGTATAGTTGAATGGATAGTTCCAGAGTGAAGCCCTGTGCCATCAGCACTCAGATCCACAGCTACGCCTATTCCAGCTATTACTTGCTCTTCATGTGATTTTTGAAAACATTATTTTGGAATCATTTTCGATTTCGACATGAATTGCAAAGGTAGTAAAGAGTTCTTATGTACTTATCACCCAGTTAATACTACCATTAGCATCTATCCATTAATATCCATTAATCATGGATATTAGACTTATTAAACTAATAACATTAATAAAAATACTATTGATGAAACTATAGCCTTTATTCCAATTTCATCACGTAATTCACTGTTGTCCACTCTCTCTCCAAGGATCCAGTCCAGAGTACACATTCAATTTAGCCTATCTGGCTTTTGATCTAAACTTTCTGTCCCATCTTTGACTTTCACTTTTCACTTAATTTCATAGCATCATTACTTGTTACACAGCCTTTCTGCTACTTAGGGAGCTCTGCTGACTGTTTGTAGGGAGTTGTGCTGCTAACTCAAAAGTTGAGCTTCACGAAAGAAAAGACACAAATAATTCAAATAAATGAAAGAAGCAAGGTCACAACAGAACCAGCTGAAATGAAAACTTTAACAGAATATTATAAAAACCTATACTTTGGCAATGGAAAAGTATTGATAAATGAGAATTAATTATATAAAACACAATATATATGAAATGATTATACAAAACATAATGTACATTGAATGAAACATAATGTCTATGAATGACTATATGATATACCAAGCATTTCAGAGAGGACTGGAGAAGGTGGGGAAGGTGTGGGAAGGAGGTAATTGTGCAAAACTGAATGAATATTTTTTTAAAAAAGAAGATAGAAAGTGAAATAGGGGAGGAGGGAAGGGAGGATGTGCAATAATTAATGAATGAAAAACATTAAAATAATAATTAAAATAAAATTTTTTTCTATAAAAAGAATAAAATTTACCAAGCTTTCTGGAAGTTCCCACACACTAGCAGCTCCAAGGAAGAGAAATGGGTAATCTCCTCCCATATTAGAGTTTAGGAAATTGATGCAGGGTCAGCTAAGAGTTGGTTCCGACTGGCTGGCTATGATAAACTCTGCTATTTGATCACTCACTTCTGGATCTCCTTGGATCTGGACGCTCAGTTTGACTTGTCTCTACTCACGTTTCTTAGGCCTCTTCACCAGCTCCCAGTCCCTAGTCCTCTTAACCCTGCAGTCTTGTCTGGTCTCTGTCCACAGTAGAAGATAAGACGGGGGTGGATGTGTCTATAAATCCCAATGACCCCAATGACAAAATGGTTGCAAGAGTTCTGCAAAGAATTTGGTTAATCACTCTGAAGAGTCCTTTTGCCTAACATACAGAGCCTGTCCCAAGTCCAGGGTCAGAGGTGATGGGGAGAGACCACCTTGAGTGTCTCCATCTCTTCAGAACAATTTGTCTCTAGGGGAGAAAACAACAACAACAAAAACACACAAAACAAACAAAAAAGCCCCACAGATTGTCCTCTTTTAAAGTATTTCAGAAGGCTTTTTACCAGATCTTCCAATCATTCTTGATTAAAAAGAATTTTTTCCACCTAAATCGCTTTCTTTTTTGCCTTGTTCTATTCTCATGACCTCTAGTAACCTGGCGAGGTTGGAATCTAAGTCTTGTCACTAATTAAGCACATTAGGATAATCAGGGCTCACCAGTAGAGTTGTCAGGTCATCTCCACTCACTGAGATTCCTACTAATTTTCTAAATTGCTCACTCCAGTGACTTTTTAACAAATCACAAGGTGGCAGCGGGGTTAACTCCAATCTCCCTAAGGTGCCTCCCTAGCAAAGGAGAGGCATTACCACTGATAACTTGAGGACAAACAGATGCAGTAATGATCTGTAACAAGACAACAGGGAAACAAGCCTGAATGGCCAAGTAATTCTAACCTCACTAGAAGGTCAGTACTCACGGCCTCAAGTCCAGGTAGCTCTAAGTTTTTCATTGATTGGTCCAAAACAGCAATAATACCAGTCCAATAATGTGGTTATCAAACCCACGGGAGGCAATGCCCTGGCTGCTGCTGCTGTTGTGTGCTGTTGTGCTGACTCGTAGTAACCCCAATTACAACAGAATGAAACCTGACCCTGGGATACCCTTACAATTTCTAGGGTGTCCATTATTGCAGTGACTTTATCAATTCATCTTGTTGAGAGTCCTCCTCTTTCTCATTGATTCTCTGTTTTTGCAGATGTGATGTCGTTCACCAGGGACTTGCCCATCCCTGTTGAAATTATGTCCAAAATATATGAGACAAAGGCTTGTCATTCTTGCTTTCAAGGATAACTCTGGTATCGTTTCATCCAGGACAGGTCTGTGTGTCTTTGTGTCTGTGGTGGCGTTGTCTATACGGAGTTGTCCTACCAATCCAGCAACTCCTCGGAAAAAAAGACAATCTCCTCCTCTGTGATTTACACCGAATTTATGCCCCAAAACCCGCTATAGGGCCAACTAAGAGTCAATTCTGTCTCCACTACAATGAGAGAATGAGCTGTTATCTTAAATACTTTTCCAGCCCCATAATTTAAAGCATTCATTCTTCAGTCTTCCTTTTCTCCATCAATCATGATGTTGTCTATTGGCCCTGTAGTGAATCTCTGTTTTCTTGATGATGAGGTGTAATCATATTGTAGGCTGTCGTCTATGATATTCCACAAGTGTTTCAAGTACTCACTTTCACCAAGCAAGGTTGTGTCATCTGCAAAATGAACGTTGTTGAGAAGCCTTCCTCCAGTCCAATTACCACATTTTTCTTCATTAAGTCCATCTTCTCAAATGTTTTGTTCAGGATATGAAAATGACTAGGGATGATAGAAGGAAAACTGATGCCTTTGAGCTGTGGTGCTGGAAAAGAGTATTAAATATACCATGGACTGACCACTAGGAAAACAAACAAGTTCGCCCTGGAGAGGGTGAAACCAGGCTGCTCCTTGGAGGCAAGGATTCTGAAGCTTCGTCTGACATACTTTGGACATGTTGCAAGAAGGGTCCAGTCCTTGGAGAGGGATGTCATGCTTGGGAGGGTGGAGGGACAGTGCAGGAGAGGAAGACCCTTGATAATGTGGATTGATTCAGTGACTGGAGTATTGGGGATAGGTGTGTCAGAGACAATAAGATTGGCACAGGATAGAGCAGGGTTTAGGGCTGTTGTGCACAGAGTCGCTATGAGTCACAGGCGACTTGATGGCACATAACAAAAACAACAATATGGATGGAACAGATATGGAGAGAGGATATAGGCTTGATGCACGTGGACTTTGCTTGATATCTGTTCACACGCTTATTTTTATGCGTTGTTATTACGGGAAAAACATTTATCTGCCTTTATTGTTGTGTTGGGAGAAACAGCTTTTGTAGTGGTGATACTAATGTTATTGTTTGTGTGTGTATATGCTTATTTGTTCATTTCTTGCTCTTATGATTACAGTACTTCTCTGTCAGTTGCTGTACCGAGGTAGCTTACGGGTTGAAGCGATTCTGGGAGCTGTGCAACCCATATTTCATTCACAGATCAAGATCATTCATGGTGGACAGGCTATAGCTTTCAGATTGAGGCAGACTGGGAAGAAAGACTGGCTATCCACTTCTCAAACAATCGGCCTTTGAAAACTCCAGGAACAAAGCTTCCTTAGAGTCAGGACAAAAAAAAAAAAAAAAAGCCAAATCAGAATTAAAGCCTTAGAAGCATGAAGCAGAGAGACAGTTTGGAATCACTGTGATCTACTATGCAAATCAGACCCTCCTTAATTCCAGTCCCCCTCCCTGCTCAGATCGGGCTATGTCCCAAGGACAATTTAGCTCCGTGGTTTTAGTGTGTGTTTTATGAGTAACCATGAATATCTTTTATAGCAAAAATACATGACATTTTCTTAAATAAAGGGGACTTATGCTGGTGATGAGCTATGAGGATCAGAGAGGGACCCTTCGTTTACCTTCTCCTGGGGCCCAGAATGTCTCCTCTTGGCAGCTGCCACCGTCTTGCACTGTCCTTGGAAGAACCACGTTCGAGCTTGGAAACAGATGTTTTCATTCCATTCCCAGAGTTCTGCTCCCTGAATGACACCCGCCACGGGGGTAACAGCAGATGGCTGCTCCCGTCGCAACAGCAGCGCTGCCGTCTGTCTGTCTTCTCTAACAATTGCGGGCCTTAGAAGCTGGTGTTTTCAGTGTGTTTGTGCTTGTTTTATGGCAAATCGTCACCCACATGAAGGAAAATCCCAACAACAACAACAAAAAAAAGCGCCAGCAGAATGACTCAGGAATCTCATCTAAGTCACCTCAGTGGGAGGTGAGGGCAGCAGCTACCCGAAAGGTAATGCCTTTCTTTCTCTCCAGGCTGGGCTCTCATGTGGAAGGCAGTTGTGAGTACGGAGCTGAGAAGCAGTGTGATGGTACATAAGTCGAGGATCCAGGACAAGGGGTAGAAAAGGGGGTTAGATGCAGAGTAGGGTCCTAGGGACGATAATTAGAACAGAAGAAAGTGTCCAGAAATCAAGAGAAGGGTCTGGAGTAGCAATAAGTAAAACTTCCATGTTACTATTATTGTTGTTGTTAAGTGCCTTCCAGTTGACTACGACTGATGGACAACAAACAGGTCTGAACCTGACACTGGCCTGTACCATCCTCACAGTCACTGACATGGCTCGGCCTGTTGCCATTGTCACAGTCACTGTGTCGATCCATCTTGTTGGGGGGTCTTCAGATCTTTTTCTGACCCTCCACGTTTCCCAGCATGATGTCCTTGCCCAAGGACTGATCCCTCCTGACAACACGTTCAAAGTATGTGAGATGAAGTTTGACCATCCATCCTTCTAAGGAGCATGTGGGCTGCACTTACTCCAAAGCAGACTTGTTTGTGCTTGTGACAGTCCACGGGGAGATTCAGTACTTTTCTCCACAGTTCAAAGGCATGGATTCTTTGTCTGCCATCCTGATTCTTGGTACAACTTTCAGAGGCATACGATGCAATTGAAAATACCATGGCTTGAATCAGGTGCATCTTAGTCTTTAAAATGAGATCATTGACCTTTTAGTATTTTGAAACACTTCTTCCCCTCCCTCCCACCCCAAGAGTTCTGCTTTTTTAAAATTGACTATATTACAAAAAGAGTTTGGTCCAAAAAGACCAAATCCCATGTCATCATCAGACTCTTCAATATTTCTTTCTTTGCTTCCACTTTCTTCTCAGCTGGAGCAGCCCCAGTGAAGGAGGTGGGGCCTCCTGGTGCAACCCTGGCCACTGGAGCAGGTCCACCAGCACCCACATTGCCAGTGAGGCTCCCAATTGTTTACAATTGCCAGGACTTTTGCAAACAGACTAGATCAGAAAAGTTCAACATTGACGTTGGCTGCCTTAATGAAGGCATTGATTTTAGCCTCCGTGATGGTCACCTCCTCATCAGGCAGGATGAGGGCTGAGTAGATGCAGGTGAGCCCAGAGACTGAGGCTGAGGCACAGTGGTGTTAGGCTCACCTTGTGGGAAGAAGTGAAGGCCTCACCCCGATGCAGCCTTAGTTTCTGCTGAAGAACCAAGCACCTTAGGGGCAACTGAGGAAATATTGAAGCACTTTTTTTTTACTAAAATTTTTTGTTTTAATTGTTATTTTAATGAAAGTTTACAGAAAAATTAGGTTTTCATCCATTCATTTTTGCACATTTTTACCTCCACTCCCCAGTTTTTTTTGTTTTTTTAAATATTCATTAATTGTTGCACAATTACAGACACACACACATCCCATCCTCTTGGCAATGTACCTCTAATTCTGGGCTGTTGTACATACAAAGCCTAATCATATATTCCTTTTAAACAATCCTTTCCTCCATCTGTTCTAGTGTAGAGTTTAAATTTACCCACTGCAATACACCTTTTAATTTCTTGACTGCTGTTACTGCGGGTATTGATTGTGGTTTTAAGAAAAATTAAATCATTGACAACTTCAATCTTTTCTCTATGCGTCTGGATGTTGCCTATTTGTCTAATGGTAAGGATTTTTGTTTTCTTGATGATGAAGTGTAATCCATATTGAAAGTTGGATGCAGTCTTTGATCTTATTCAGCAAATGCTTCAAGTCCTGTTCACTTTGTATAAGCAAGGCTGCATAAAATACCCAAACCAAATATTTTAGATTCTGTTGATCATACTGTCCATGTTATGACTACTCAACTCTACTGCCCAAAAGCAGCCATTAATAACATGTAAACAGGTTATTTGTTGTGATCCAATATAATTTATTTATGAACAATTAAATCTGAACTTAGTGCAATTTTCTTGTGTCATGGAATAATATTTTTCTTTTTCTTTTTTCCAACCATTTAAAATGTAAAGTCTGTTTCTAGCAAATTAATGGTCTAACACAACAAGTATAAATTCTAACTAAAACATTATACCATATTCACCTAAAGGTGAAAAACTAAGTAATATTTAATAGGGTCCTATTGTGCAGTCATTAACCAAAAAAAGAGAGAAGACTGAATAGTTCACTTTTTTAATTTGTTCTTTTTTTTCATTTAGTTTGTTTATTTTTCATTTCGATGAACATCTATAGAGATTTTGGAATTCCATTCATTCATTGTTGCACCCTTCTCCCCGCCCACCCCCCCTCCCCCCTCCCCCACCCCGTTTGCTCCTCTCCTTGAAAAGCAAAAGAAAAACTCCCTCTTTTAATTTGTTCTTATTGTTAAGTGCCGTCGAGTCTAATACGACTCATAGTGGCCCTATGGACGACAGATCTGAACCCTGCCCTATCCTATGCGTCCTTATCCTCCCAAACATATTTGAGCCCATTGTCACAGACACTGTATCAATCTGTCTTGTTGAAAATTATTTCTCACATTTGCTCACCCTCCACCTTTTCAAGAATGATGGTCCTTTCCAAGGAACACCCTCTCTTAACAACATGTCCAAAGTACATGAGACAAAGCTTCACTATCCTTGCCTCCAAGAAGCATTTTGGCTGCACTTTCTGCAAGACATATCTGTTTGTTCTTTTGGCAGTACTCTTTTCCAACACCAAAATTCTAATGCACTGATCCTTCTTCTGTCATCCTTACTCATTGTTCAGCTCTCGCACAGCATTTTGGCAGAAGTTACTAGAAAATTCACTTAAAATTTTAAAGCACTCACAGTCCAACTTGGAGTGCTTTAAACAACTCAGTCAACCAGCAGTCGTGTGGTAGAACAAGATTTCTTATCCAGATGGATGTGACTCTTATGGTGATGCTCTTGTTACTGTTGTTAGGTGACTCCAGCTGTAGCTACCCCACGTACAAGAGGCTGAAACCTTGTCGAGCCTTGTCCCTCAGTCTCCACTGTGCTCAAGCCTCTTGTTGCAGTCACTGTGTTAATCCATTCTGTTGTGTTTTCCTCTCCTTCTCTGGCCCTCCTCCACCTTTCCGTATATGATGTCCTTTTCCAGGGACTAGCCCCTGACAACACGCCCAAAGCGTGTGGAATGAAATCTCACCATCCTTGTGGCTACACTTCCTCCAACATATTCTTTTTTCTTTTGTCATTCAAGAAATAATCTGGAATAGAACACATATTACACATTGGAGCGGAGATCGTGAGAAGGAAGAGAGAGAAAAGCGAAGTAAAACAAAATGTGTATGAATGAGTGAATGAAAACCCCATTTCTTTGAAATGCTCATTTAAATCCCAATTTTAAAAAAAGAAAAGAAAAAATAAAAATATTGTCTGGAAAAAGAGAAACCAAAAGGCATGTTGCTTTGGGAAAAATCTGCTGTCAAGGACCTCTGCAAAGTACTAAAGAGCAATGATGTCATTTTAAAGACTAAGGTACACCTGTTTCAAGCTAAGGTATTTTTCATTTTTTCCCTATGTGTCTGAAAGTTGAACAATGAATAAGGATAACAGAAGGGGGAAAAAATCATTGTCTTTGCATTGTGGTGTTGGTCCCATGGTCTACCAAAAGAACAGTCTTGGAGGAAGTGCAACCAAGGTGCTCCTTAGAAGCAAGATTGGTGAAATTTCCTCTCACATACTTTGGGCATGTTGTCAGGACACGCTGATCCTTACAAAAAGACTTCATGCTGGGAAAGGTGCGGGGTCAGAGAAAGAGAAGAAGATCCCAACAAGATGGATTGACACAGTGACTGTAGCAACAGACTAGAGCATGTCAGAGATCATGAGGATGGCATAGAACAAACCAAAGTGCAGATCTATTGTTCATGTGCTCTAGTCAACTTGATGGCACTTTGCAGCATCATGATACATTCAATATTCAGTTCTCCTGCCTTTGACGAAGATGGCACCAAAAGTGAAGAAGGAAGCCCCTGCCCCTCCCAAAACTGAAGCCAAAGCAAAGGCATTAAAGGCCAAGAAGGCAGTCCTGAAGGGTATACACAGCCATAAAAAAGAAAGAAGATCCACATGTCACCCACCTTCCAGCGGCCTAAGATGCTGAGACTCTAAAGGCAGCCCAAATATCCCCAGAAGAGCGCCCCGAGGAGAAACAAGCTTGACCACTATGGTATCATTGAGTGTCCCCTGACCACTGAGTCAGCCATGAAGAAGATAGAAGATAACACACTTGTGTTCATTGTAGATGTCAAGGCCAAACAAACACCAAATTAAACAAGCTGTGAAGAAGTTCTATGACATTGATGTGGCCAAGTTCAACACCTTGATTAGGACTGATGGAAAGAAGAAGGCCTATGTTCAACTTGCTTCTGACTATGATGTCTTGGCTGTTGCCAACAGAATTGGGCTCATCTAAACTGAGTCCAGCTGGCTATTTATAGAAATTTTTCTCACCATAAAAAAAAAAGTCAGTCTTCCTTACTCATGGTCCAACTTTTACATGAATTATGACGCTACTGAAAATAGCATTGTGTGGATCAGATGGACCTTTGTTTTTAAACTGGCTTCCTTGCTTTCTAGCAGTTTGGAGACATTCTTGACCGTAGATTTCCCCAATGCAATAAATCCTTTGGTTTCTGGACGTTTCTGGACTGCTGCTTCCATGGATATTGATGTGGAACCAAATAAAATAAAATCTCTGATAACTTCTATATGCCAAGGATTTAACTGCAACACCCTCCAATAGCCAGTAATAGTCAATGAATGTTGTGTAGATCACCAGTGATCCCACTGGACACTTATGTAGAAGGCAGAATCTACCCGCTTTCCCCATTGCTCGCCCACCCCACCCCATCCCTGGACCACATGAGGTTCTGTCCTTTCCTAGGTCTGGGCCTGGAAGTCTGAGTGAATTAGGGGAGGAGGGTAGAATACATATCCCAGAGGAAGAGAAATGATTCTCCGGATAGAATCATGCATTCCGTAGTCTTGATGGGGAAATGCTGGTCTTCACAGGCGCCCTCCACAGCTTCAGGGAGCGTATTATTTCTGCCAGCTCCTTAGGCCAACAGAAATGTCAGGAGCATTGTTCCTCTCCACCGGAGGGTTAAGCAGACTGGTGACCGAGGGCTCCCAACCGGACAATTACACCCATTAAGAGTAGAGGCTCCCTCAGGCCTGGCCTGCCCAGCTTGACATTTCTTCTTCACATATCCACCCTTGCTTTTTGCATCTCTCTTAGGAGAGCTGACTAGTCTTTCCAAGCCAAATATCTGGCATTTTGGGGTTCCCTGGATTCTCACGCATACCCAAAGAGTGTTCAAATAGCATGTAATAAACGGGAAACTACTCAGATCTACGTCGATTGAATTTAACATGTATTCTGTGATGTCTTTCTGTGTGTAAGCAACTGGGCAGCATTGCAGTGAGCCCAGGATTTCCTGAAAAGGCAGAAATGAGGAGCATTAACTCCCATGCAAAGCTTCCTTGGGAAAGCTCTAGAAGCCATGGTTAATGTTTATTGAAGAGTCATGTAGTGAGACATGAAGCCTCCTCCTTATACAATCTCTGGGATTCTCTCATCTAACATGTTCTGAGAAGATAGCATCCTCTCCTGACCACTTATATCTTTTGTTTCATACCACTGGACCCCCTATCTGTTTTAATTAATTAAGGGATTTAAATCAATCTGTTGCTGATGCTGATGCTGCTGCTTATATTGAGAAGTCCTTTGTCTCTCAAGTTGTTTATCTGCTGCTTCTATCTTCACATCAAGGCTGGGAGAAGAAGACCTTCTCACCACCAGGGCTAAGACAATTTCACAGAATCCCAAGAAGACCTCTTATGTGTGTTCCTCATTGGGGGACAGACTGGTCAAGGAGGGGTGGGCCAGCTGATGCCAAAATGACAATGGATAATCAAGGGTCCCTAGCTCCAGAGTCACTTCCTCTTTATTTCTGCTTAAGGACAGTTCTATTCCAGAGCTGCCCTGGAAAAGGGGAAAGCTGGGAGGAAATTGAGGCAGGAATATTTAGGATGACTCGGTTGCCCCTGGGGTTCACCTTGACTGATGCTAATTAAATTCTAATTGAAATCATCCATCCAGGCCCCAGGTGCACCTGAAGGAAATTTCAATATCCAAAGCCACACCCTTGAGAGTTCACAAAGCACCATTCTCTTTGCACAATTCTACCAAGTATATTATTTGTCTATTAATCTTTACTATACCTTTGACTCCATGGATGACTCAGCTAAAGATAAAAAGAACGGCGAGCTCTGGTGGCCTAGTGGCAGGAAACTGCACTGCAATCCCAGAAGTGCGTGGTTCAAATCCACCAGATGTTCTGCTGAAGGAGGAGGAACAATTGCCTTCTGCACCAGTCAGATCCAATTCGACAGTACACACATAAAAAGAATAAATAAATAAATAAAAATTATCTTTAAAAAAAAAAGAACACAGTCTGTGTTTGGGGCTGCACTACAAAGTTGGGTTTTGACCTGATATGACTATTGCAGTTCATTTAGTATCATTGCCATGCACCATGACCAACAGAACTTAGGGACTCTTAAAATCACTGGATTTAAACAGTGTTTCCTCTCAAGCTTGCCTGTGTTGTGGTCCAAATCCTTATGAAATTTGTGTACAGTGAATAAGGTCAACAGGAAAGGAAAGTCGGCAGAGGTGAGTAGGAATCTTACATTGCATCAGAGGATAAACAAACTCTTCCAAGTGCCTTTTGCTCATTTATTTCACAACACTTACTGAGCCCCTACTGTATACAAGGCACTAATTATTCTGGACCCTGAGGATATAGGCTCTCAAATGTACGCATTCTAGGGAGAGAGGTAAATGCCAAGCAAGTGGAAATGAAGAAATGAAATGCTTTAAGGGGCAGGTAAGTTCAATCAAGAAAATAAAATAGGGTAATAAGGTGGTGAATAGATTGGGGAAAGGGATTTAGCAAGATTGATGGAACAGTTCTCTTTGAGGAGGTAGCATTTAGGTTAAAAACCCAAGGATGGAAAGAGATCCGTGGAAATATCTAACAGAAGGGTACTCCAAGGAGGCAGAACAAATATAAACAAAATCAGAAAGGAACATGTTATGTTTGAGGGTCAGAAAGAAAGTCAGGATAAGTGGATATGGAAAAACTAGAAGCAAATACTTAAAGAGGCAGACAAGGGCCAGATCTTTTAGGACTTTATAGGTCATGGAACAGAATTGGGTACTGTATTTTGTTTTATTTATTCCCCTGACATAGAATGTTTGTTATTGCTTGTTTTTATAAAGATGGCCTCCAGCTTATGGCAACTTTGTGTATAATTGAAACACTAAGGATCCACAGGGCCCTCACTGGCTGATATTAAAAGTCAATCATCAAGTCTTTCTTCCTAGCCCATGTTAGTCTGGAAGTTTCACTGAAGTCTGTTCAGCATCTAGCAATGCACAAGCCTCCACTGATAAATGAGTGATGAGCATCACTGGCCAGAAGCCAGGGCTGGGCTTCCGGTGTAGAAGGCCAGAATTTACCGCATAACCACCAGTGCCTCCTTCTTAAATTAAATGAAAACTATCTAAAACGTTTTAAGCAGAAAAGTGTTATCATCTGATTTCTACTTTGGAAATATCGTTCTGACTGCCAGATGGAAGATGAATGGGTGGAGAGAGGGAGACAAAAATAGAGGCATATTTGTTAGGAATTTGTTTGCCAGGCAAACACCAGGCAAGAAATGGCAATGATTTGTACTAGGTAGGAAGAGTAAAGACAGGAAAAATTGGAATCAGGCCACCCAAAGAGAACCAAAACCCACCGCCAAGGGTTCAACTCCAACTCGTGACAAGTCTGCATAGCTTTTGGAGGCTGTAAGTCTTTACAGGAAGAGGCTCCCCATATCTGGTTTGAAGAATTCAAACCACTAATCTTTCCAGCTGTCAGTCACACACGTAACACGTTACACCACAGGATATGCTAAGGAGTCACATTAGAAGGCATGTCAAAAAGGAACGGAGGCTGAGCAGCGGGGTGAATCTAGGTACTATTCCTAAGATAGAGGGCTCAGTAAAAGATTGAGTTGAAGAAAAATCAACAGGAATTATGTTTTGACTATACTTCATTTTACAGGATGGATGAATAGCTAGATAGAAAGAAAGACAGACAAATAGACCACTGCTATTAAGTCTGTTCCAACTCTTTTTTTTAACTTTTATTAATTTTTATTAATTTTAATGAGCACTTACAGAGATTTTGTATTTCCATTCATTCAGTTTTGCACTATTTTCTCTACCCTCCCCCCCCAGTTTGTTCCTTTTTTTCCCCCCTTGAAAGTCTGTTTTAATTGTCCCATTGCCACAGTGCTTGTCAAAGCCAGTTCTGATTAATCTCCTTTGTCAGTGTGTCTTTGCCATTCCCTGTCACTCCTCCCTGAGAGAGACTTCACCCTGATTTATAAGGAAGAGGGGTGTTCTAACTCTTAGTGACCCTGGGGTGTTCTAACTCTTAGTGACCCTTCATTGGGTCTTTGAGGCTATCAGTCTTCACAAGAAGAGACTTCTCATCTTCATCTCATGGAAACTGGTCAATTCAACTCCTTTGCTAACCTTTCATCCCGATACATTATGCCCTACACGGACAAGACTGCACAGATACACATATTAACAGTCACCTATCTATACACATATACTACAGCTTGCATGTTGCTAGAAAGTATGGCACCAGTATTTCAAATAGCAACAGGGTCACTGGTGGACAGGTTGTAGTTGAGCTTCCAGACTAAGACTTAAAAAGAAAGGAAGAAAAATCTGATGATCTACTTCTAAAATTTAGACAATAAGAAAATTTAGAGATTACAACATACGACTGCCCACCAAATATAGCACTTGAAGACGAGTCCCCTAGGTTGGAAAGGACTATACAATAGCTGCAACAATGATAGCCTAGGATTGGCCAACATTCTATTCTGTTATACATAGAATACTATTTAGTAATCAAATAATCAAATGTGGATCTGACAAAGAGCTTTTGCCAGAAAGTCCAAACATAAAAGCCATTTACGTATCTAGGTAGAGGAGAGCTACTCTTGACCAAATAAGCCTGGTCATATCTTTACAGATAAGCTGTAATCTTGCTTTACTAACATCACAGAGGTTAGCATCCACAACACATGGAATAGGTAAAAGGACCTCTGAAGGTGAAGAAGCTCTGCTGGTCTAGTGGTAGGGAGTTGCACTGCCAAACCAAAGGTACACAGCTCAAGCCCACCAGCTGCTCTGCAGAAGAAAGGTGACAATCTCCTCTCATGCAATTTACAGTTTCTGAAAACATAAAAGGTCAACTATGAGTCAGTACCAACTCAACAGCCCCTAACAAAAACCACCACAGAATAGTTACATTATACTGAGAATCGTGGTCACACAGACACACATTATTTACTAACCAATGGTTATCAAAACTCAAACAAATATCATGATGAGTGAGGAGGTGTGGGAGAAGGTGAATGGAATTTTCCACTGTCTCTGCATTTTCTCTCTACTGAAGCAAATCTCTCACTGCCTTTCAGAAGCTAAAATTAAAAGTTCACCCTGCAGAAAATCATCCTTTCCTATTCAATTTCCCCATGTGCATCCTCTGCAGCATGCAGGAAAGGCAGGCTTATCATTGTGACTAAGGATGAAATATAAAGGAACTTAGGTATTCGCTATTTATTATTGTTATTAACCTGGCCTTCATTATTACTACCATTATTAGCATGACATCAATCACTAAAAGCTTTCTCCAATGTGGTTTTATTCCTTCTGCCTCCTTTCACACTTAGATACACGGACCCCAGCTAAAAAGAACAATGCAGATAATGCTCATTTGTTCATAAGTAATCAATTCCTTGCTATTGCCTGCAATCTTGTAAAATTCATTCATAATGCAAAGGTACAACCAATTCCGTCCACATCACAGCTCTCCATTTTCCCCAGCTCACTGCTCTGAGTCATACATTATAAATTGCCTTTTATGTTATCTCTCTGTTCCAGTGAACCCTTCCCCTAATCCTTTTACCCTGCGAAGAGCCCAGGTCCTAGGGCTGCCTGGAATGACATCCCAGCAACGAGATGAGCTGCTCTTTGTAAAGTTATCTATGCCTGCAAACTACTATATTAGTGGTCACTGTTAATCTGTTTCTACTCAACAACTTAATTAAAAATTTATCATCCACATTAAAGAGGCACAGGCAGTCTCTGGATTATGTGATCCATTCCTAAGTATGTCTTTAAGTCAAATTTGTATTACAGGTAAATCAAAACAGGCATATATGTTTCTTTA
Organism: Elephantulus edwardii; assembly: GCF_000299155.1. Classification (NCBI taxonomy): domain Eukaryota; kingdom Metazoa; phylum Chordata; class Mammalia; order Macroscelidea; family Macroscelididae; genus Elephantulus; species Elephantulus edwardii. The sequence goes on from NW_006399827.1 coordinate 7,658,216, forward strand.
TTTAGGCTTACTTTAGTGAAAGAAGAAGCAATGGTGTTGCAGTGGTTAAACACCTGACCGTGAATCAAAAGGTTAGTGGTTTGAGCCCAGCTGCAGAAGAAAGATGTAGCGGAGTGCTTTTGCAAAAATTTACAGCCTGGGAATCCCTGTGGGGTCAGAAACCCTATGGAGCAGTTTTATTCTGTCCTAAAATCACAGTCAGTTGGAGTTGATTGGAAAGTACTAAGTTTGGTTTGGTTTTCATGTAAGGAAAAAAATGCAAAGCCTTTTCAGTAATTTTAAAGCTGCGTGTGCAGCATATGAAAGTCATGCCCTTGCTTAGATCTTTTGGAATGTAATTGTATCCTTAAGGAGATCCGATGTAACATAATCACCTCATGACATTATCAAATCAGCTGAAAAGGATTTTCACCAGGGGAGTGGTCTGCCTCTAATAGATATGGATGGATGTCTAGTGAAGGCTGTTTGCTTTTGCTCATGGCAACCTAGGATCCGGATCCTGTGTCTGATCCTACATCACCTGAGTTCTGGTCCTTTGGACTTAAGCCTGCAGTCTGCCATATTGACTGTCAGTCTTGGACTTGCCAAACTTGGAAGCCAGCAGTTGCTGTCTGACCAGCCAATCTTAAGAATCATCAGCACCTGATGTTAAGTAAATCAGGAGAATCCTCTAATCTATTATCTGATCCTCAGATTTGCCACTTCAACCTCTACAAATGTGTGAGGTTTTTCACAATTCTCTCAATTAGCCTAAGATGCTTAGTAAAAAACAGTGTCTCTATCCATTCTTTTATTAACTTAAAGCTCTTCCCATTGTGGATAACTCAGAACTGGCCCCAGGGGGCCACCCTGAGAACAAACACCTCCTCCCAAATTCTTCACAAGTCTGGCAGCTGCCTGGAGCTCAAATTTTAAGAAAGAAAAAAAAAAAGTCAGAAAACAAGGTAAGTAATATTTCCTGTGAAATTTTCAAAAACACAAGCTCATGCTAAAAGTCATGATGAATAAAGTATCACATTTAAAAAGAAGTATAAAATCAGTCCTGATTTTTTTTTTTTCTTGTGCCCTGGACATCAAGATAGCTTGTCATGCGTCTCTTACTGATTCTTTAAAGCTTTGATATCTCATTCATCATGATTTTTTGCATTAATTTTGATTTCTTGAAAATATTGAATGAAAATGTCAACATACTGTTCATCTCAATTACAGAGTTTTTTGGTACCACTCTAAATTTTTTGCTTTAGTCCTGGCTCAACCAGTAACTGCTGTTGTTGTTTACCTTTGGGTCAGAACCAACCCATAGCTGATCCTCTAGCAGGTTTTCAGAGGCAGTAAATTGCACGGAAGGAGATTACCCATCTCTTTTACAAGAAGCACTGGTGGATTCGAACAATGTACCTTTATGTTGGCAGCACAATTCCTTAACACTAAGCTGGGAAAGCTCCCTATTAGTCATTGTCAAATCAATTCTGTCCTAAGATGGCCTTGAACATGTCAGGGTAGAACTATGCTCCATAAAGAATTCCATGGCAGGTTTTGGGGGAGTAGCGTACAAAACCTTTCTTTCAAAATTCCTCTGGGTTGTCTCAAGCCTCCAACCTTAGCGTTAAATCTCACTTTCATTGTGGCCCTACTTCTCTCATTTTTTTTCCCCCATCAGCAGCCAGCACTCAAAATCTTTCACTTCCCAGACCCACAGCTGCTCCTCCTCACAACAAGTTAGGAACCCACCTGCTCTTCTGAGTCAGTGCGACCTGAGTCATCCCAGCTCCAGCCCTTTGGGGCCAGTGGAAGAGGGGACAGTTCTCCACACATCCAAGGCTAACCCCCTCTCCCACTTGCCAGAGAGTGCTGGACAGGGATCTTGTTACCTCCTTTGCTTCCACCTCTCTAGCGCCATCTAGCAGGGCGCCTAAACAAGCAGGGGCTCCAGCAATGTCGTCAGAAATTAATTCCTCAGAGTTCAGAGTTCCCGTGAGACTACATATCAAGTGCATCCACTTTCTCGTTCATTTGCCTCACATAAGTTCCATGGCTGCTTTATAGTTTTGTTGTGTTTGATGCTTTTTTAAATTTTTTTTTTTCAGCTGCCCATAGCGCAGGTCCCCGAGGCTGTCCAGGATGTCCTGTCGCTACTCAGACAGCTGCTTGGACGAGAAGCTTCTGGAATACCGCCTCCACTCTGAGCTGCGGCTCGATGCCAATGGCAATCCAGCACCCAGGCTTCCCATTGTCCGGAGCACCCTCAAGGTTCAAGATGCGGCTGCCTCCCAGCCCGAGGCCCCAGCGCCCCCCCCAGACTCGGAATCGCGGCCGGTCATCCTGAGTACGCAGAGCCCCGCCGCGCTCAAGTTGGGCACGGAGCAGCTGATCCCCAAGACCCCGGCCGTGTGCAGCAAGCCGAAGGTCCCAGCTCGCCACCAGAGCTTCGCCGCCGCCGTGCTCACCAAGGAGGCCGCCCGGAAGGACCCCCGGCTCTCCCAGAACCCCAGCTTTTCCCGGGATGACATGGGTGTAGACATGGATTCTGGAGGCCATCTGAAGAGGAACCTACGCAACCAGTCCTATCGGGCAGCCATGAAGGGCCCAGAGGCTTCGGCCAGGGAGAAGGTCCCTACCCAGCTCAGCCCCCGGCTCTATGCCCTGGCCAAGGAGCCCAGCCAGCCGCGGGCCGGTGTCCACCCAAGCACAAGGCAGGCCTCCTGCCTGGCTGAAGGATGTTGGCGAGGCAGAGGCCTGTGCAGCTCGGAGCTGGCGGGTGCGGGGTGGGTCTTACCATCACCATCACCTTCATCACCACCTAGCCGCTCTCTAGTCATCTGTCGTGTGCAGGTGCCCGGCTGTGTGGCCACACCTGGTTTTCTTGGGCTTCACTGTTTTGCACTTCACAGATGGTGCGTTTTTTTTGCAGACTAAGGTTCCTGGTTTAGCTGGCGCCTTCACAGGCTCGTGGGAAGCTCTCCTTGCCAGAAGGCAGGAGCGTGGTGGTGGGAGTGCAGGAATCGTGGCAAGTTTTTGGAGTGGATTGCTTTTCCGGGAATGTGTTTGGCGTGCAGGTTTGCTCTGTCCCTGGAATGAGGCTAGCCAGCCTGGGCCTAGGGTTTGAATCAGGAGGCGGCCTTAAGCCCAAAGTCTTCCTGTCAAACATTCTTCTAGGTGGTATAGCACTGGTCTGTGCGTTGCTGTACAGAGGTAACTCGTGGTTGCTGTGATGCTGAACACTGTGACAGTGATGTGCCAATCGTGGTAATGGGCACCCATGGTGGACAGTGTTGCCTGGAGCTTCCTGACTAAATCAAGCCTGGAAGCAGGAGTGGTGTCCACTTTCAAAATGGCTTGCCTCTGGAAACTCTATGTATGAACAGTGCTCAGGCTGTTCGTTCATAGGGTCGCTATGAGTCGTCTACGACTCGACGGCATTAAACAACAAACAACACAACCCTCTTTGAGAGGTTAAGCTCCTTTCTAATCAAATATGTTTCTCTTTAAACTCGTTCCCACCACAACAAGATAAAGGTAAATAATCCAATAGAAAAATGGGCACAGGATATGAACAGGCACTTCACCGAAGACGACATTCAGATGGCTAACAAACACATGAAGAAATGCTCAAAATCCCTAGCCCTAAGAGAGATGCAAATTAAAACAACTATGAGATATCATTTCACCCCAGTCAAAATAGCAAAATTTAACAGAACAGCAAGCAACAAATGCTGGCGAGGTTGTGGAGAAACTGGAACCCTGATTCACTATTGGTGGGAGTGTAAAATGGTGCAACCCCTGTGGAAAGCAGTATGGCGCTTTCTCAAAAAGTTGCAAATAGAGATACCATTTGACCCAGCAATTCCACTACTGGGAATATACCCTGAAGAGACCATAGCTGACATCCAAGCAGATATATGCACACCCATGTTTATTGCAGCTTTGTTCACAATAGCAAGGAGTTGGAAACAACCTAAGTGCCCATCAACAAACGAATGGCTAGAGAAGCTGTGGTATATTCGCACAACGGAATACTATGCTGCATTAAAAAACAAGGAACTCATGCAATATTATTCAAAATGGTTGACTCTGGAGAACATTATGCTGAGTGAAATATCCCAGTCACAAAAGGACAAATATTACATGATGCCACTGTTGTAGAATGGGACTGTCCTTGGGGTTGGGGAGAGACTGAGTAAGATGGGTTCAATAATGTATACTGCACTGAAACAGAGGAGGGAGAGAACTGTCTAAAAGAGAGATGTAACTGGGTATTTCTGTCATCACAGGAGACTAGAGCAAGGGCTGCATGGTGGAGGGGACCTGGGGGAGTGTTTGTAAAACAATGAAAGAATCTTTTCTTTTACTTTTCCATAATTTTTGGACTCATGTACTTATAACTTGTTAGTCAAATTTGTGTCTTCTAGGTTGCAACACCCCCATGATACATCTTGAAGGATATGTACATGTACAGCCAAGCACAATCAATAAGAGTGCAGCTGAATTCCAAAATAAAAAAAAAAAACTCGTTCCATACATCGTCTGTGTTGAGCAGGTCGCAGACTCTTGCCTGTAATTACCCTGTGTTTTTAGCTTCGCTGTCTAAACCTTCACTGTGGAGTTGATTCCCGCAGGTCATTTCCAGCTCTTCTGTGAGCTCAAGCCAATCCTTTCCCCAACCCCCAGACAGCTCCTCACAGACACTTCACAGTTCACTATTTTATTCCTTTAATTGGATTTTAATTTGTCTCACTAAATCCAGATTTACTTGGAAATTCCTTAGCCCGTGTTGAAATTGCAAATTAAAATGACATACACACACACACACACACCCCTCGCTGAAGGAAGAAGAAACAGAATGTAGACCAGAGACAGTACAGAGGACAGAAACAGAACCTAAAAGAGATACAGAGCTTCAGAACGACCTTCTGCTCAGTTCTGGAACATTCTTGTACCAGAAATACATTGCCCAAAGTCCATCTTTCTCCCTGAAAACCAAGGGGTTTACCTTGTCTGATCCAGCTGTAGTAGTCAGATATGACCATTCGTCATAAGAAAATGCCTTGTTGTATAGCGTAGCTTTGGCCACCAGATGTGTGCCATCACCACCCTGGGTAGTTAACATCAGTGCGATGGGTAGTGAGGATCAGTGCTAAAAAAATAAGTGCATCCTCCCTAACAATATGGCCCACTCAGTGTGTCACTGAGTAGTACCTGAAGAAACAGACACTGAGATTCCATTTGGGGCTTATTTAGGATCAATACATGCACAGGATGAAGCCGGATTGAGCAGAGGAAGAAGTCAAGCTGTTTCACAGCCTAACAAAGCCTCAGTCAACCAGGTGGGGATAAAGCATGAATCCATTAAAGGGTTCAGAACTGGAAAGATAGTTTGTCTCAAACTGGAAAGCACCCGACACTGAGAGAGGTAAGTATGCACAATCCATAGAGGTCCTCCCAGCCCCTCACCAAGCTACCAGTCCCTTTCTCAACCCCTCCTTCTAAACAACGTAGCCATTACTCACCTAAAAAGATGATATCCTAAGACATTGGGCCTTCCAGATCCTGTAGGTCTGGGGTAAGGAGAACTGAAACTGCACTCAAAACAAGCCCCCAGGTGTGGACCAGGTGTTAACACTGCTGGTTGACAGACCACACCTGGAGAAGCAGGGCTGAAGGCCACTCTGTAATTGGGCCAGTCATGAGCATTATTTCAGCCACATGTTAATCTGTTTTCTCCTGAGTTAGGAGAAAAGAGTCCACCAGATGATGATGGTTATACTTATTAACACAGCCAGAGACGGTAGGATACTGATGGTGTCTGTAAGGAACTTGGGCCATAGATGAGCTTCTCATCGATCCACATCCTGGGGGAGAGGGAGGGAAATGCAGAAAAAGCCACGTACATGGTTTTCCCAACATACCATCTTGATCCCTAGATGTGGAGTTTGTCCATCATCCAAAGAGCCAGGCCAGAATCCCCGAACTCCTTCCAAGGAAAGAGACAAGGAAGAAATGGATGCTGCACAGCAATAGGTGCATTCATCCCATTTTCCCTACTATCAAGAATTACCTGACTAACCAACAGTGAAGATAAAAAAGTGATGGTGAGAGTGGGCATCTTTGTTTCATTCCTCACATTAGCAGGGATACAATTAGTGCTTCATTAATAAGAATGATGCCCTTTCTTTACTATGTTAAAGAAGTACCGTTGTTCCCTCACTCACTGCCCTGTGAGTTGGTTTCTACTCTAAATGACCATCCATTGGATTTCTGAGGTTGTAAATTATAAAGTGTTGTTGTTGTTATGTGCCCTCGAGTCGCTTGTGACTCAAAGCAAGTAGAAACACCAAAACAATAGCTTTCCTATATATGGTAATTATGTTTAAAATGGCCTTAATTTCTACTCTTTCCAAGCTCACTGTAAGAATTCATGATGATTTTAAAAATATTTCCACACTTCTTCAGTGATCTTTACCTCCAGAAAACACAAAAGCTCAAATTTCCTGCCCTCAAGGCAGTTCCGACTCATAGCTTTGTGTTTCCAAGACAATGAAACAATAGGAAGAGACGTCTAGGACAAGGGGAGAAGCCCGCTCATCTTTCTCCCTTGGAGCAAACTAGTAGAGACACACAGCCTTTAGTTAGCAGACAACTGGCTCCAGAGGACGCCCCCAGAACTGCCCCTCTGAGCTCCCAAGCTGCACCTCCAGATGTTGTTGTGAGGTACCCTTGAGTCCATTACAATTCAAAGCAACCCTGTGAAAAACAGATCAGAACCTTCTCTCATCCTGTCCCACCTCAAGAAATAGAATAGTTCTGTTCCCCTGCTTGTAAGTCTTGGAGGAACGTTTTATCATTTCTGTCATATGAATCCTACGTGTTTGCTGTATACCTAGACTTTCTATAAACTTTGAGAACACTGCAAGTGGAATGTTTCCTCCCAGTGTTTTAATATACTTTCCAACTTGTTATTAATATTGTGGATACCAAGTGAAGGTTGAACTACTAGGGTGTAAGGACTCGGAAACATCCTTCCAGTGAAGAGAATGCAGCAGATATGATGGGTGTCTCACTTCAGAAATTAGGTTATAAAATGAATGCTTTCTGACTTGGATTCATTTCTCTTAATCCCACCTGCTCTCTTTTGACTCATTTATTCTGGAAAAATCCAACTGTTTTGTCATGAAGACATTCAGGTGGCCAATGGAGAGGCCCACATAGTGAGGCACCAGATCCAGCACCAAGTCACATGCAAGCACCAAGTAGCGGCTTCTCAGAACCCCAGGTATGCCCGGAGGTAAACAAGGCCCCAGTCAACAACTTAACCACGACCTCAGCCACAACCACCCAGCTAGGTTGTTCCCAGATTCCAGATCCACAGAAGCAATGGGGTGAGTGTCCATTGTTTTAAGTGACCAAGTTTGAGGTAATTTGCCATGCATCAACGGGTAACTAATATATGACTTCTTTGTTGCTCAGGCAGCTAAGACAGAGGTCTTGTTTTGTACCAGAATCTGAAGTCATTTATAGTTCACCCTCCAGCAGGTTTTCAGCTGTAGTAAATGTCATGGGAGGAGACTGCCCATCCTTCTCCATGGAGCAGCGAGTGGATCCGATACTGTTCCTTTAGGATTGCAGAGCAGGTTCTTACCACTAGGTCACCAGAGCTCACTAGGGAGAAAATAGATGGAGATGGAATAAACTAGAAATGCTAGCTATAGTGACATTAGAAAAGACCTAGAGCTACCCAATAAAAGCAGAATAGATCTGAAGGAGGAGAAGGGACGGAGAGGGAAGACCAACAACCATGATGGGAAGGACAGGTGAGGAAACCATTTACTTGCTTTTCTGTGAGCCGTGCAATGTAATACTTCCTTGGCGTGATCTGATGAGCCTTCAGAAAAAATTTCAATTGCATTTTTTAAAAACTTAATTATATTTTTAAATGTTAATTGTATTTCATTTAAAAATTTAATTGCATTTCAGTACTTTTGAGCATCACTCAAAAAGAGTGATACCCCCTGTACTTCTGCTAAATGCAACAAACACCTTGCCGAGAATTACCCTGTGGTAGTTCAGCTTCACTTGGTATCTACAATATTAATAACAACAAGTTGGAAAATGTAATAAAACACTGGGAGGAAACATTCCACTTGCAGTGTTCCCAAAGCTTACAGAATGTCTAGGTATATAGCAAACGTGTAGGGTTCAGATGACAGAAGTGATAAAATGTTCCTCCAAGACATACAAGCAGGTTTGAATTAAACACAGTCATTCATTCCTTTAGTCAACAAACCCTTACTGAAGAAATCAAGCTCTCAAAAAAAAAAAAATAAAGGAGAGATCATTTATTAAAAGGTATGTGTGGTTTAAATAAAAATACATAATGTAAAATGATAACTCATCTTTGATAGGAAAGCCTTTTCTTCAAGATTTTTTTAACAGGTTTAAAGGCTGGCACATCTCATACAGAAAGAAGTATGAAGTCCTAATCATCATGCTTATGAATGGGAAAAGGATCGGGAATGTTTTTGTGTGTGTTTTTAAAGAAACACTGCCATGGCTTAAGGGTATCCAAATGTATATTATCCTAACTAAATACAATAGTTACTTCTGAATGTCTTTCCCAAATTCAAATGCAATGTCTTTTTACTTGCAATCTGCATTTCAAAAATCACCAAAAACTGCTTTTGCAGGAATTACCATGATAATAAAGATACTTTTTCCAAGATTCCATACTGGGTCCATAGATTGAGAATTGAGGTATAGATTGGATTTATAAATTGAGAATTAGGTATAGATTGACTCTCTCAGTTACTCCCTGACCCATTCATATGGCCTACAAAGAAAAGCAATGGTTCGTGTGTTCATGAAAAGATACGGTTTTTTTTTTTAACTTTCAATTTTACATTTGTAGCATGTAGCATAAAATTCTCTCTCTCACTGGGAACCTGATTCACTGTTGGTGGGAGTGTAAAATGGTGCAACCACTGTGGAAAGCATTGTGGCGCTTTCTCAAAAAGTTGCAAATAAAGATACCAT
>NW_006399827.1:7667797-7701856 GCF_000299155.1 Elephantulus edwardii
GGAGAAGGGTGCAACAATGAATGAATGGAATCCCAAAATCTCTGTAGATGTTCATTGAAATGAAAAATAAACAACCTAAATTTTAAAAAAAATATTCTCTCTCTCTCATTGAGAGCTAGAACTGACCCCTCACTGGGTTTCTGAGGCTGTAAATCGCACAGAAGACATGGCCCATCTTTCTTCTAAACAACTACTAGTGGATTTGAACCTCCAGAGAGATGTGGTCTTTGATTTAGCATCACAGCTCCCTAGAGACTATGCCACCAGATCTTCCTGACACGAAATTGGGTAACTGAAAAATGCAGCAGGCGAATAGATATAATCATGAATACAGGCCTATAAACCCTCCTGTGGCAGTGGTCAAAGACTTAGGGTGGTGTAGTCAGTAGCATGTTGCGCTCTTAACCAATAGACCTTGAGTCTCTGGCTGTTCAAATCCACTAGCAGCTCCAAAGGGGAAACATGGGTAGTACTCTTTCATTAACATTTACAGCCTCAGAAAGCCACTGGGGGATCATTGTGAGTGAGAATCAACATGGTGGCAGTGGATACTATGATTCTTATTTTACAAATAAATACATTAACTCCAAGGGTGCATTTAAGAACATTGCTAATAAGTGGCATACATAGTAAAAACAAAAATCAATAAAACACAAGTAAACACCTTTCTGGTATTGTATTGGGAAAATCTGCTGTCAAGAATCTCTCCAAAGTGCTAAAGAGCAAAGATTCCAGTTAAAGAATAAGACGTACCTGGCCCAGCCATGGTATTTTGAGCTGCTTCCTATTTGTCGGAAAGTTGGACAGTACATAAGGATGACAGACAAAGAATCGATGAATTCTTTGAATTGTGGTTTTGGTGGAGAATATTGACTATATCAGGGACTGCCAAAAGAACAAGGCAATCTGTCTTGAAAAAAGAGCAACCAAGGGGCTACTTAGAGTCAAGGACGGTGAAATTCCATCTCACATACTCACACATTCACATGTCACCAGGAGGGGCAAGTCCTTGGAAAAAAAAGACAACATGCCTGGAAAGGCAGGGTCAGAGAAAGAGAGTTTTCCCTAAGGAGTTGGGCTGATGTAGTAACTCTGGCAATCAGTTTGAGCATGTTGGAGATCTGGAGGTTGCTGCAGGACAGGGGGAGGTTCAAATCCGGTAACTTGGTGACTTGACTTGATGGTATCAGCAATCACAGTAAGAGGCAGAGCTGAGATACGAACAGCAGTTTGACTCCCGTCTTCTTAACCACCATGAAATCCACATGTTCAATAGGAGGGAACTTGTTGCAGTTGTTAAAAATAATGTGAAGCATAGCTTGAAAACTGGCCTTCAGAAGCTTTATAAAGAGACCCAAATGGCTTTGTATAATCCATTCTATCTGACATCAGAGATGCTCTGCTCCCCATTTTGGATATTGAGACTCCAAGAAAGACTTAATTTCTGAGAATAAGTATGTTCAGGATGAGGTCACTGAAACTGGAGTTGTGGAGTGATATCTAAAAACATGAAAGGAGAAAACATTTTTCAAAACAGTAAGGCTTTGTTGTTGTAATTGTTAAGAAGCCTTGGCACTACATACTGGGCTGCTAACAGAAAGGTTGGTGGTTCAACTCCCTTGGATGCTCTTCAAGAGAAAGATGAGGACATCTCCTCCTGTAAAGAGATACAACATTTGGAAGCCAATGGAGGTGCACCAGGAATTGAAATCAACTCAATGGCAATCAGTTTGGTTTCAGCCTGTTGTTATTGGGCCCTCAGGTCTGTTTCCTCTCATATAGCAGAGTAAAACGGCCTCTGTTGGATTTTCTAGATTGTAATCTTTATAGGAGAAGCTCAGCAAGTCTTTCTCCCACTGAGCTGCTCCATGATTTCAAAGAGCCAATGTTTTGGTTAGCAGCCAAACTCTTCACTGTTACACCAATAGGCTCTTTAAAAAAAAAAGGAAAAAGAAAAAACTTCACCGCATCCAGTCAGCTCCAACTCACAGCAACCCTCGTTGGCTTTCTGAGGCTCCAAATCTTGGTGGGAGGAAACTGTCCATCTTTCTCCTTTCTCCAGGAAGCAGCTAGAGGACTCTAACTGGTGGAGGTATGAAGCCTTTCCATTAGCAGTGCAACACCTTAAGGACACACCATCAGAGTTCCCAGGTTCCTTAGTTAGACCCTAATTTGTGGATACGAAAAAAAAAAGACACAAACACACATAGACAACTGAGAAGACAAATGACACAGAGATTATATCTAGATTATGGAAATAAAAGTAGGTTTTATTTTTAATTTTTTCTGTATATTTTTAATTTTCAGCAATAGATGTCTTTAATATAAAACTTTTAAATGCAAAAAAATGTTCATTATTAGTCATTAGAGAAATACAAATTAAAACCAACATAGGATGATATCTCACTCATACTAGTGGTGATAATAAAATAGACTCAGGTTGGATGGGATCTGGAGAACCAGGGGTCCACATCCATTGCTAGTGGGAAAGTAAATGATACCATCACTTTAGGAAGCAGTTTGGCCATTTCTTACAAACTTAATCATGAGTTTTCCAAAAGACCCTGCAAGTTTACTCTTAGGTAGCTATGGACTCAAGCAGACTTTCACACAAGTGTTCTTAGTAGCATCATTCAGAACATCCCCAAATTGGAAAGAATGCAAATGATAAGGAAAAACTATGTGGCAATAAAAAGACCTTGATTTCAGATACATGCTAAGAGATTGGCACACCTCAAAAACATTATAGTCAGGAAGAGATGCCAAAGACAAGAGACTATATATTGTTGTAGTTGATTGCTATTGAGTCAAGCACGATCCATAGTGACATGAAGCCGTTCTATAACTATCATTATTTATCAAAGTTCATAGAGTTTCCAGAGGCATGTTGTTTAGGAAGTGGATTCCACTCCTGCTTCCATATATTATTCCATTTATTTGTAATAACTACAAAAGTCAAAGCTATGGAGACTGAACAGAAAGGGAAATAGGTGTAGCCTGTAGTTGGGGTGTGTATGTATGTGTGGAGGGTTAGAGTAAAAAGAAGTAAGGATGCAGGAAGGCTCTTAGTGGGATGATAAAGACATTCTAAAATTGCTTTGTAGTAATGGTTTCATAAGTTCCAATTATATGATAGGATTTATATGATGACCTTAGCTGATGACAAAGTGTGTGCACTGTCAACTCAAAGACCCACTGTTCAAATCCACAAGCTGCTCTTCAGGAGAAAGGTGAGCTGTCTCCTCCTGTACAGTTTACAATCTCTGAAAACCCATTGGAGGGTTAGCTATGCATTGGTTCCAACTGACCCTAATGAGTGAGTGCTATGCCCCGGAGAAGTTTTTTATTTCAATTACAAATCAAATAATAATAGGAGAGCACTCAAAGAACCACAAAACTAAAAGGGTCCAGGATAGGGGTGCAAAGACAAAAATCAAAGGAAACAGATCATAGGAAACATCAACGTATCAGGAAAATGAAAGAAGCGAAAGTGTCAACGGTGCCTCTCAAACGTTTCTCAGAAAGACTCCCTCTGCTGGTGAATGTGAATCCCTGTATCTCCCTACAAGGTCATCTAAGTGTGTCATGTTAAAGTGCAAAATTAACCTTAACTCACCATTCCACTTCTAGCAATTTAAGCTGTAGGGAAAAGCTGGACAAATGTTCAAAGGTGCATGAATCAGAATGTTTATCTCATAGCTGCAAAGTGCTAGTAGCACTCAACAAGTGGGGTAGGCTAAATAAAGGTAAAGTGCCTTCACATAATGGAATACATTTTTTTAAAAAACCTTCCATGAAATCACATATATCGATGTGAAAATATGTCCATGAAATGTTACTATTAAAAAATTTAAAACCACATAGGAAAAAATCTGGAAGGATAGATGCCAAAATATGAGCAATTTTTTTTTATGGATGAGCTTGTGAATGATTTTTCTGTCTTCCCCTTATTGTTATTAGCTACTATTAGTTACTAGTCAGCTCCAATTTACAGTACTCCTGCATACAGGAGAATAAAACACACTGCCCAGCCTGTGCCATCTTTGCAATAATCAGTCCTGTGTTTGAGCCCGTTGTTGAAGCCACAGTGTCAGTTCAACTTATTGAGGGTCTTCCTTTTTCACACACCCTCTACCTTCACATTTGTAATTCACTTAATTACGCTCATACAAAATCTATACCTAGATCAAGAAGCTGTTGTCTAAAGGGAGCAAAGGAACACTGTTGTTGTTGTTGTTAAGTGCCGTAGAGTCACAGGCGACTCATAGCGACCCTACGAAGGAGAGTCCTCACCACTTGGGTGTCTTTCATCCTCTCGCCACGTTCATAGGGTTTCCAGAGGCAAGCTATTACAGAAGTGGAGGCCACTCCTCCTTCCAAGCTTGTTTTAATTGGGGAGCTCCACCCCACTCTCTGTCCGCATTGGGTAGCCAACCATTAACGCATTTGACACATCGGTGTCACAGTTTACTGTGTCACTGCATACTTTGAAATGAGAAAAATTGTGCGTCAAGATTGTATTCTTTCCGTGTACCTATTCAATGTGTAGGCCAAACAAATCGTTCAAGAAACTGGACTCTATGAAGAAGAATGTAGCATCAGGTTTAGAGGAAGACTTATCCTACGTCATGCAGGTGACCCAGCCTTATTTGCTGAAAGTAAGGAGGGCTTGAAATGTTTGCTACAAAAGATCAAAGGCTCAACATCAAGAAGACAAAAATCCTCACCACTGGACTGATACGCAACATCATGATAGATGGAGAAAGATTTAAATTGTCAATTATTTCATCTTACTTGTGTATCATTGAGTGAGAACTGAATCGCAGTTGACTCCTCTTTGGTGGGTTTTCAGAGGCAGTTGGGAAGAATGGCCCATCTTTCTCTTACGGAGCAGCTGGTGGATTTGAACCATTTTAAAAATTGTCTTGGGTCAAATTTGATTTGCATGTGATATTAATGATACAGTTTTCTAAATCCCACATTCTATTGAATCATCTTTCTTGGGAATGGGCACAAATATGGATCTTCCCCAATTGATTGGCCAGGCAACTATCTTCCAAGAGGCTTGGTACAGATAAGTGAGCAACTCCAGGTCTACATCCATTTGCTGAAACATCTCAATCTGTATTCTAGTAACTTCTGGACACTTGTTTTTCAGCAATGCCTTCCATATTACTTGGACTTCTTCCTTCTTTACTACCAGTTCTCAGATTTACTGTTGCCTCTAGAAATGTTTAAGCATCAGCCAGTTCTTTTTGATGCAGTGACTGTGTGTGTGTGTTCCTTCCATCTTATTTTTATGCTTCCTGTATCATTCAATATTTTGCCCCAAAGAATCCTTCAATATTGCCACTTGAACCTTGATTTTTTTCCCCTTCAGTTCTCTCAGCTTGAGAAATGCTGAGTATGTCCTTTCCTTTTGATTTTTTAGCTCTAGATCTTTGCACATTTCATTACACTGCCTTACTTTATCATCTCAATATGCTTCTTTCTACCCTATAACAGCCTGTAGTTTTACATAAGAAAAGGGAAGAAAGGTATTTGGATAATGGCAAAGTCTTTGAAGCAAAGTCTCCATTCTATCCCTACCTCCAACATGTCAGACCTTGGGTATTGAACTTTTCTAAACCTCATTTACCTCACCTGTAAAATGGGCATAATAATGGTTTCTCCCTTCTGGTGTTGCTTGGGAGATAGATTAAAAAAGGTGCATTTGAAATTCTTAGTCAAAAGACTGGCACACAGTAAGTGGTCAATAAATATGAACTATGATTGTTTTTCCAATAACTTTTAGAAAACATCATTGTGTATAGAAGAAGAACTTAGCAGAGAGGAAAGAGGGAACTGAAGGACATATGGTGGGGTGCCGCTGCCCCTTGAGTCCCTCCTTTCTCTTCTTCCCGAAGCCGTTCTGCGCACATTGCTCTGGCTCCCTCCCTGCTCAGTGCAGGTCCCAGGTTCCCTCTGGGAGCTCCCAGTTGCCAGACACAGCTGACACCATGCCCGCTCACTTGGCAGGGAGGAAGGTGCCATGTGGGTAGCTTGATTTGTTTCAAGAGGAACCTTTAACAGTTTCTGTAGCAAAGGCTTCCTCTGCATAGAGGGTGTATTTGTAAGAGGAGAGGAGAAAATATGTCCCTGCCTGCTGTTATGACTCCTCTCTCAACAAGGCTGTGAGGGAGAGAAAGCAAGCTTCCAAGGCTACAAAACTAAGCAGAGTCACAGGGCACAGGAGAGCCGGGGTTGGAACCCTAACTTCTGCACAAACTTTAACTGTTTACCAAATGTCTTAACATTCTTTACCTCCATCTGTGATCACAGCAACTCTTCTGAGTCCTTCAGCCAGCAGGCCTACCCTCACTTCATGCAGCTAGCTTCCAATAAAGCTAGATCTTGATGCTTTTATGTGGTTCCAATCCTCACGGAGAACTACATGCATGAATCAGCCCATTTGTCTCTGTTCTCCATCACTTTGCTCTCTGAATTAGTGACTCATTTCCCCCTGATGGCCTAATCTTAGTCTTGATAACCTACCCAAACCAGGTCCAAAATGGGATTGCTTGTCTGAGCCCCATAGCAGCAAAGTGAAATTTACGATTCCAGTTCATGTAAATGCACAGCCAAAACCCCAGGTAATCCATTGACGCCACAGGAAACAGAAATCCAGGGGAGCCCATAGGAACCATCTGTGGTTTCCACCTCTGGAAAGGATTTCAGATCAGACCTTTCTCAGTTCTTAAACTGTAAAATAAAATGTGTGAACTCCCACAAACATTTAATATTGTAAACATTTTAACAATCCTTGAAGTTCACAGTAAAAACTGTTCTTGCTAAGTGCAAAAAGTATCAGGAGCCTTGGGTGTGCTGGGCGTGCTGGGCGTGGCGGGCGTGCTGGGCGTGCTGGGTTAGGTATTGAACTGCTAAACAAAAGGTGGGTGGTTGGAAGGAACCAGCCTCCAGGAGTAGAAAGATGTGGCAGTCTGCTTCTGGAATGATTTACAGCCTTGGAAACCGTGTGGGACAGTTCTAGTTCATCCTACAGGATCACAGTGAGCGGAATAGACTTAACAACAGTGGTTGTGAGGGTATCAGCACATCCTTTGTTTGTCTTGGGATCTGGTGTGGATGGGGCTAGGCAACATCCTTTGCCATTCTTACAGATTTTTTCCCTGCTGGACTTCTCCCAACATCCTGGAGAACCTGCCTTTGTGTCTATGTGACCACTAGGTACTGTTTTTGTACCATCGGAGTCAGAACCAACTCATAGCTGACCCTCCAGTGGGTTTTCAGAGGCTGTAAATCACATGGGAGGAGACTGCCCATCCTTCTCCATCAGAGAAGATGGTGGATTCAAACTGTTTGTCTTTGGGTTGGCAATCCAACTACTTACCACTAAGCCAGCAGACTGGATATAAGAACTAGGGGGAAATCCCAGCATATTCCAAAGAGTTTGCTGTCTTTTATTAAGTGTCCCTTCTAACTCCAGGTTCTCAAGCTTCTGGAAGTTTCTTACTGGACATCTTAGTATTATTAATATGTCAAAGGGACCACTGAAAGTACTCTAAATTCTCAAACCAGAGCAATTTTAACAATAGGATACAGTGGCATTGGCTTATAATCCAAATTATGAAGATCTATAAATCGAGGTAAATATAAATGAAATGTTGAAAAATTGAGATAAAATAGACAAATCTTCAGCACAGGAGAATTCCAAATAATTCCTGTATATCATTCATTGTAAAGGAGATGTTGTGGAATTTTCCATTCCGTAAGTGAGGGCTACACGAAGTGCTTTCCTCCCAAAAGCTTAGAGTGGAAGGTGGGGGGACGGGGGGGAGGGGTGATTTTACAGTGGCAAGAGCTGATAAACACTAACTCAAGCCAGGTGATTAAGCTTAACATCCAGGTGATGTTGATAGGATGTAGCTTTGATGTGATGTGATAAGAAAGGTACTTTCCCTCTGTGGTTTTCATCCCCAAAATTTATAACCACAGTCTAATCATACAAAAAAGGCAGCAGACAAATCCCAGTAGAGGAGCATTCTACAAAATGTCTTGCCTGTACTTTTGTAAGCTGTCGAAGTCATCAAAAACAAGGATGGTCTGAGAAACTGTCAAAGGCAAGACAAGTCTAAGGAGAGATGACAACTAAACGTAATGTGGTAGGTATCCCGGACCCTGAAACAGAAAAAGGGGCAGCAAGGTAAGACTAAGAAAAAAACCTGAATGAATGATGGATGTTAATTTTTAAAACACACATACATACACTCTTCTTCTCTAAGAAAACATCAATGAAGGATGATGCCAGTGCAGCAGGTAGGCAGAAAGCCTCAGGGGCCCTGGGACCTGGGCCCCCTGCAAAGGCTTGGGCAGTGGCCTTTGGGGTCTGGGCCATGGACCAGGCTGTGGGAGGGGCTGTGGAGCTTCTGAAAGCAAAGCAGAGGACAAGGAGTGGACCCCGTCATCAGGCTGGGCAATCTGGTCAAAGGCACGAAGATCAAGTCCTTGTCGGAGCTTTCTCTCTTTTCACTGCCCATCAAGGAGTCTGACATCATTTACTTCTTCCTGAGGATGATGCTCGGGGATTGATGTTCTGTGTTCTAGAGTCAAAACAGGCTCATAGCTGACTGTCCAGCCTTCTCCTGCAGAGCAGCTGGTGGATTCGAACCAGATCCCTTTGGGATTACACCCCAACTTCTTACCACTCACTAGGCCACCAGAATTCCCTCTCTCAAAGATGAAGTCTTGAAAGTCATGTTTGTGCAGAAACAGATACCTGCTGGCCAGCAGACCAGGTTCAAGGAATTTGTCTCTTTTAGAGACTATAATGGCCCTGTTGACTTGGGTGTTAAGTGCTCCAAGGAGCTAGCTACTGCCTTCTGAGGGGCCATTATCTTGGCCAAGCTCTCCATGTACAGCATGACTACTGGGGGGAAACATTGGCAAGCTCAGACCATAACCTGCAAGGTGACCAGGGGCTGTCTGTGGCTCTGTGCTGGTACACCTCATCCCTGCACCCCAAAGCACTGGAATTACCTAGGCCCCTGTATCCAAGAGTCTGCTACTGATGGCTGGAATTGATGACTGCTACATCTCAGCCAAGGGCTGCACAGCTACCCTGGGCAGCTTAGCCAAGGCCACCTTTAACACCATCTCCAAGACCTACAGCTACCTGACCTGGACCTCTGGAAAGAACCTCTGCTCACCAGGTTTCCCTAGCAGGAGTTCCCTGACCATCTTGTAAAGACCTACACCAGAGTCTCCATGCAGGAAACCCAGGCTCCAGCTGTGGTCACTATACAGTGGTTTTGTGTAACAAAGAAAGTGAATTAAGTTTTTGGTTTTTTTTTTAAAAAAGTGTCACGTATCCACACAAATAAAAACATAATGAGTACCTACTATATTCTTTTCTTCCTACTCACTCCTTTGCTGTTGCACTCTTTGTCCCAAGGTTGCCTTCTCCTCTTCTATACTCTTCTCCACCACTGTTTGTTTCTATCAGTCAGCAGATAATGAGGACCTGAAAGCAAAATCTAGGCTTCCCTTCTTCTCTGATGCTTCAACACCCAGTACCCAATTACTGGCATGGACTAAGAATTAAAAAAAAAAATACTAAGGGAATATAAATTAATTTTAACATTCTTCACTTATCCACTGTCCCTT
Organism: Elephantulus edwardii; assembly: GCF_000299155.1. Lineage (NCBI taxonomy): Eukaryota > Metazoa > Chordata > Mammalia > Macroscelidea > Macroscelididae > Elephantulus > Elephantulus edwardii. The sequence goes on from NW_006399827.1 coordinate 7,677,461, forward strand.
CAGCTAATATCCAGCTAAGCTTCTCAAAAAAGACAATTTGCACTTGCTGTCTTTTCATTCTTTTTTTTTTTTTTCAACCCCATGGACTTTGATTTCTACCAGTGTATTGGGAGAAGCTATGTTCCCTGGGCCACCAGAGACCTTCAGAATGTCAAGATTCAATGAACTGTGGGAAAGGGTTCTTGATATTCCTGGGCCTTAAGCACTTTCAATCCTATTACTGTCCCTTAATGTGTCCATCTTTTCTGTTAGGCTGGAAGCTTGTTGGAGACAGGGAATGTGTTCAAAGTCTCCATCTCTGTTATCTTCCTTCTGACCAGGAGGCCACCAGCGTTCCCTTTGTATCTTCAGTGCTTGACGTTTTCCTCAGAATTTCCTGGCTGGCCCATTGAAGTCGAGGTGGTACTGACTCAGAGCTGCCCCTCTGTGCATTTTCAGAGGCTGTAAATCACATTGGAGGAGGTTGCTTATCTACTTCCCCCACTGAGAAGCTAGTGGATTTGAATTGGGAGGGAGGTGCCACTTTGAGGTTAGTAGCACAAGTCATATGGACTATGCCACCAAAGTAGGTTTTCAATGGCTTCCCTTACAAATTACCATAATGAGGTTGGGTCTGATGGTAAGAAACTGCACTGCAATCCCAAAGGCATGCCGTTTGGATCCACCAGCTGCCCCCTGGGAGAATAGGCAATCTCTTCCCACATGATTTACCGCCTCTGAAAAGCCACTGGAGGGTCAGCAATGTTGGTTCTGACTCAACTGCATACAACAACAACTATTCTTGTACAATATCATTATTTAACAGGTATCACCCATAAGAAAAGCTGTTCTTTGCCCTAAACGAGAACACTTTGGCAGGTACAAGGGTTAGGATGTCAACATAGCTTTTTAAGAGACACAATGTAATCCATAACAGTTGATGATTTTTGTTCGCCATATTTTTCATGGCAGTAACATGAAATTATATTTGAGAACAAGCTATTAAGGGCACATTTCTGAACCCGGATTGCAAACGACACATTTGGGTTGGAGCCTTCTTTTTACTACATGCCATTTGGTTCAGAGGTGACAGCATGGAAAAAATTCATTCAATCAAATTGGAATGTTCTCCACCCTGTACCTCTCCTTCCTCCTCCTTGACGCTGATAGCTTTGAACCATCAACACAAGCTCAAGCGGATTCAGTAGTTCTCTGGCCTTGCTAAACCACACCTACCTTCTCATTCGTATTCTTTCAGGGACCTGCCCGGACACCAGCACTGTAGCCACAGCCTCTGGGTTGGGATTTTGGGGACATTAGGGACATTTTCCCACTTGAATAATGTGTCCTTTACCTACTGGCTAACACTGACCTTAAGCCAACAGTTCATTCACCCAGCTCAAGGCCTTCAGGCTTTATTTTGTCTTGGGGAAAAAAACAAATTTTGCTGAGAGCAGCAAGGTTGTCAGCTGTGATCTGGCCTCTGTCCCAGTGCCAATGCGGTCCCTGCTCCCTTCCAAAGAAGGTGTTGACAGAGGGGACAATACGGTATCTGCATGCAAGCAGGCTAGGTGCCCACCAGGTGTGAAAAGACCAGAGGAAGCTGAAGGTGCCACCAGCAACAGTGCCCTTGACAAGTCTGCCTGGAGTCATCCTCACAAGGAACTCTACCCTTTGATGGGTCGTTAGCAAGATCAAAGCGAATTGTCAATTGGGAAAGTCAGGCACTGCACACAAAAAATAGCAGGTCTGTGCAGCTAGCTCTGCCTGAGGTCACATAGCAAACAGCTTTAAAACCCACCTAAAACAGAGGCATCCATGTCTCCCTGGGTCACTGCCCAGGACTTCCCGCAGGATAGTTGTGTTCGCTGCATATATTTGTCTCATGGCTGTCAAGTCCCTTCACAACAGCATTCAAGCTCATTATCTTGACATTGCCCAAGAATGCACTCCGTGCTCCAATCACAGAGCATCATGCTGGCCCCAGACACTGTAAGGATTTTCACATCCCCATGTTTCCTCAGTGCCTGGAATATCCTACTTCCTTTATCTTCTCAGCCTAGCTGACTCCTATGCTCCGTTCAAATCCCAGCATGGCAAATCCATCCTTTCATTTCCCTTGCGAACTTTTCCACTACTTCCTCTTTTTGTTCTATGATACAGTGGCCAAAGTAGAAATAGCATTATGCTGTTGGAAGCATAAGCTGTCAGTAAACCACCCCTTCTTCCCTCTGGGCTCTAATTGGCAAGGAATAGATATTAAGAGTCAAATGGAGCTCAGAATCACATCAACGTCTTTAACGACACAACACAATTGGAAAGCAGTGCTCAAATGGACTCAAAATTGGACTTGCTACTTACTGATTCTCACCACTGAGCCGATTGGCAGCATGATGGATGGTGAAGAGACTGGATTGTAAACAGCTTTAGTTTGCTTAGCTCCACAATCAACACTCTTGGCACCAGCATCCAGGAAATTAAAAGACATATTGCATTTGGAAAGGCTGCTGTCAGAGACCTCTCCATAGTACTGAAGAGCAATGATGTCAGTCTGAAGACTAAGGTGTGCCTGATACAGGCCATGGTGTTTGCAATCACTTGCTATGCGCTAGAGAGCTGGACAATTACTAGGGATGATAGAAGGAGAATTGATGCCTTTGAGCTGTGGTGCTGGAAAAGAGTAATGAATATACCATGAGCTGCTAGGAATACAAACAGGTTTGTCCTGGAGAGGGCGAAACCAGGCTGCTCTTTGGAGGCAAGGATTCTGAAGCTTTGTCTGACACACTTTGAACATGTTGCAAGGCAGGATCAGTCCTTGGAGAGGGACGTCATGCTTGGGAGAATGGAGGGACAGCTCAGGAGAGGAAGACCTTCAGTGAGACGGATTGATTCAGGGACTGAGGTGATGGGGGTGGGCGTGTCGAGACAGTGAGATTGGCACAGGATAGAGCAGGGTTTACGGTTGTTTTAGGTTGTTTAGGGTCGTTATAAGTCACAGGTGACTCAAAGGCGCATAACCACAAATGCTTTACACACTGATGACAGTCAGTTTTGGAAGAGGGGCTGACCTGATCCTCAACTCACAACCACAACTCATGGGCTGAGATGCTGGAACGGAGAGAGTCAAGACTCAGATGATCGAGCAAGGGACGGATCTTACCTGGTCTATGCGTTCCCTAGAGACTGGAAGCCTCAAACAATAATCCAAGTGGAGACTTGAACATGACTACATATTAAAGTCACTTTAGTGAAGCTTAGAAAACACGATGGCCCAGGTTCTGCTCCATTCCAACTACCTCAGAAGCCCTGGAGGTGGAACCAAAGCACTCATCTTTTTCGAAAGCTCCCCAGGCAATTCTAACACACATACAGAGTTGAGAACCTACAAGTTAGTCCTGGAAACCAGAAGGAAATGTGAACACCACCCCGACCATAAACAAGACTAATGAATATTCATGGATTCACCTGCTTCTCTCATCAAACTAGCCTGACGCTGAGCCCCCAGGAAAGAGGAGAAGGACGAATGAGGAGAAAGAGAAAAGAAAGGCATCTGTCTTCTCAGCTAGTTAGGTTTGGGGGTTTTCTTTTAACTTTGCATGTGATTTGAGTGAAAAGCCGCGAAGGTAATTGGTTTTCCGTTCAGCAATTCATACGCATTTTGTGTGTAACGTCGATTGCGGTCTGCACAGTGTGGCAGCACTCTTCCCACTCGAGCGCTGTGTTTACCGCAGTCATTTGTCCTTCTTTCCTATCCTTGCCTGCCGTCTGGGTTTTGTGCTTGAGCAAATGCTACCCTTTTGATCGTTCTAAGACGATCTTACCTCCCTAGGGCTGTTGCTCAACTTACAGGTCTGTCTGTGGTTTGTCTGATATTCATAGGGTTTCCAAAGACCGATTATTTTAGAAGTGGATGACCGGCCCTGTTTCTTAGTCTGGAAGCTCCACTAAAATCTGTGTACAACAGGTAATCTGTTGGTATTTGAAATACCAATAGCATAGTTTCCAGCATTACAGCAGCATGTAAACCATGGCAGCTTGGCAAACACTACAATATATACGGCAAAATGACAGACATGTGGTGAAACTTCATCTCCCATATTTGGGCCTGGTCCTCAGAGACGCCTGCCCGGGGAGAAGGACGTCATGCTCAGAAAAGTAGATGGTCAACAAAAGGTTTGAAAACGCTCAATCGGTTGGGTTGACAGAGTAGCAGCAACAATGGCCTTGTGCCTGGCGGAGGTTGTGACAATGACACAGGTTAGGGCAAGGTTCCAGCCTGTTTTATGAAGGATCATTGTGAGGTTGACTTGACTCAATGGCACCTAACATCATTGTTTCTGGAAGTCAAGTCTCGGGGATAAATTAATCTGTTTCATTTCCCCCTCAATCTCACCTTCTAGGACTGACCTTGGGAGCTCTAAATTCTTTTCCTCCATCAGGTGGGGCCTTCCCATTTCCCCCAGCTCCTACAGTCAGAACTTTGAGGGCTCAACAAGACAGAAAGCCTTCTCTCATGTAATCAACTTCTCTCTCTTCTTAAACATCAACTGGAATCTTAAATAGGATCTGTGTCTTCATTACTCCAACAAATCATAATGATGTTGATATTAGTGAAGATAAATTTTTAACAGCGTGGGACTGAAGCTATAAAGTTGCTAAATAAAGAATGAGGTCAGAGTGTATAAAATACTTGCAAAGTGTTAGAGCTGGGATGGATAAAAGGCGCGGTGGTAATGAGTAGCTTAGAACTAGAAAGTAGAAGCGTCTGAGAGGGAGTGAAGTGATGCAATCTACTGTCCTAGGTGTGTATTTAACAACTCTTGATGAGACAGTTTAATCCCATTGCCATGGCTATGGGGGAAATCAGGACAGACACTCAGCCATACTAACAAAGAAAAGATGTTACCAGGTAAGAGCTTCCTTCAATTAGCCACTGGAGTCCTGAGGAAATTAATTTTGACTCATGCTGGCTTATCAAGCAGGAGAATAATTATAGTAAAAGCAGTCAAAGAACAGGCTTTGGGAAGAGAAGAAACCACACAGAAACCCCATAAAGTGGACTGAAAAGTTGGCTCTCATGCTTAGCCTTCATAATATCACATTTATGGATCATCCTCCTATGTGACAGGTATGGTTCTAAACTGGAAGCAACTCCAAGTTCCTCCAGAGGGAGAATAGAAAGAAAAGAGTGGAACCTCCATGCACTGGAATACTACACAGCAATAAAAAGGAAAATCTATTGTTACACACTACAACTTGGATGATTCTCCAGGGCATTGTGTGAATGATCCAAAATAATCACAAGAGATTACAAATTGGATGACATTTATTTGACATTCTCAAGAAGACAAAAACTATGGTGATGGAGAAGACATCGAAGGTTGCCAGGGCCAGAGGTCAAGGAGGGTACAATCATAAAGAGGCAACTGATGAAATGGTTTTGCATTTACATAAGAACAACACTGGGGGCCTAGTGGCAAGAAGCTGTACTATAATCCCAGAGGTGTGTGGTTTGACACACGCAAAAAATGAACCGGTTCTGCATTTACATTATAATAGTGGCTCCAAAATTCTGTAAGTGCATTAAGGCTTAGAACTAAACTGCCTCCCTCAAGAGGTCAATTTTACTTTATGTTCATTTTTTAAATCCATCAACTTGAAAAACTTCTAACACACAGTCATACAAAATACATGTATTATGTGATTACACCTTAAATTTTCCCTCATCCCTGAGCATAGAGGTTTGCAGGGGGAGGGTGCCTAACAGACAGGAGCTCCCACTTCCCCTTCAACTAGAGAAGTTTCACCCTAGTCTGTTTTGTTTCTATATGTCTTAAGTACTATTTCACTTGAAAAAAAATAATTTTCAAGTCACTGACGTTGAAAAATAAAGTTTGAAAATCAGTGACAGTTTTAATCACTAAAACTAAACTCCTTGTCTTCAGAACCATGAGTCAGGACCAACTCGCAGCTGACCCGCCAGAGAATTTTCCAAGGCTGTAAATCACGTGAGAGGAAATTTACCATCTTTATTCTGCGAAACCACAGGCACATTTGAACCACCCACCTTAGGGTTGGCAGCAACACAATAAATATCTATCATTGTTGTTGTTGTTGTTTTATGCTGTCGTGTCACCTGTGACTCATTGTGAAATCTGAAGGACAACTTCCTGGCAAAGTTTATAATAGTTAACATTTATTGAGACTTTACTATGTCCCAAACACTGTGCAGAATGCTTTCTTTATATGCAGTTATCGGTCATATAAATCTATTTTTACTTTTTACCTTAAAAAATAATAACATTCTTATATGCAGTATCCTATTTACTCCTTCAAATGATTCTAAAAGAAATAGGCGTTATCTTATTTTTAAGATGAATAAAATAAAATGTGCAGAGTTACTAAATTGTTACTGTGGTCGTTGGGCTGTTGTTAGGTGCTGTCAAATCAGCTCCAACTCATAGCAGCCTTATCTACGTACAACAAATGAAACACTTCTCAGTCCCAAGCATCCTCACAGGGCTGCTGTGCTCAGTCCATTGCGACAGCTGCTGTCAGTCCATTTCATTGAGGGTCTTCCTCTCTTTCACTGACCTTTTCCAGCTTGATGACTTTTTTCAAGGACTAGCAACTTCAGATAACATACAAGAAGTGTGTGAGATCAAGTCTCACCATTCTTCCCTCTAAGAAGCACTCTGGCTGAACATTTTCCCAGACATATCTGTTCACTTGGCAGTCCACGGTTTATATTCAGTACTCTTTCCAATACCACAATTCAAAAGCATCAACTCTTCTTTGATCTTCTTTATTCATTACATAGATGTGGCAAAACAGATACTTGAGAGACAATGGCTTGGAAAATGAACTCAAATCCAGACACTGCTTTTGAACTTCCAGTCTCCAGAACTGTGAGAAAATAAATTTCTGTCCTTGCATTTTTTTCACTTTTATTTCCTTAATAATTCAGTGAATTTTATTAAAAATTTATTCTACACACAAATGTAAACTACTGCATTGAAACAGATGAGGGAGAGAACTGTTTAAGAGGGATATATGATTAGGTATTGTCATGAGAGGAATCCAGAACAAAGGCTGCATAGTGGAGTGGACTTGGGGGTGGGGGGAGAGGGACTGTAAAACAATGAAGGAATTTTTCATTTACTTTTCAAAGAGGAGAACGAACTGGGGGGAGAGGTTGGGCAGGGAGAAAAGTGCAACAGTGAATGAATGGAAATCCAAAGTCTCTGTAAACTTTCATTAAAATTAATAATTTTTAAAAAGTCACTCTCATGTCGTACTTCTGTTACAGCCACACTGGAAAACTAAGAAATGTTGTTCTGGGAGCAAATATTTTTTAAACATTATATCAGGAGTAATCTCAAAAATCAAAGGGTAGAAATCTACTATCGTGGTGTCATTTATTTCTTTTTTCACGTCTGTAAACATTTGTTTTGTGTATTTTTCAGTTCTATTGTTAGGTGCATAGACATTTATTGTGTTTAAATCCTATTGATCCTCTAAGCATTATATAATGTCCTTTCTTTCTTTTATGGTGGCTTTTACCTTGAAGTCTATTTTATCAGAGATTGTTATTACTACCCTTGCTTTTTTTGTTGTTGTTGCCACTTATTTGGTGTGCTTTCCCCCCACTCTTTGATGTCTATGATCATCATTCCTATTCAATACTGTACTGGATGGAGGGAGGGGTGTGTAAAGGAAATGCAAAAGATATGGTGTGAAAAACAATGTATAAGAACTTTGTAAATAAACCAGTATAAAACAAAGACTTTTTTTAAAAAAATTATGCTATAGTGGAAGACTTAGTGAGATCAATAAGGCAAGAGAAAGAAATAAGATGCATCCAAATTGGCAAAGTGATAGTAAAACTATCCCTATATTGAGATGATATGATGGTATACTTAGAAAATACCAATAACTCAGCAAGAAAACTCTTGTGCATAGTTATCCAATTCAGCATTGTAGCAGGATACAAGATTAATATACAAAAAGCAGTCTGATTTCTCTACAGTAGCAAAGAGAACATAGAAAAGAAAATAAGAAAAAGATACCAATAGCCAACCACAGGATAAAATACTCAGGAAAAAATCTAACTATATACTCAAAAGATCTACATCAAAAAAATTATAAAAATGATACTATAAGAAACAGAAAGAGACCTAGGTAAATAGAAGAATATACCATGTTCATTGTGAAAATGCCAATTCTGCCAAGAGCAATCTACAAATTCAATGTAATCCCAATATGAATACCAATGCCCTTCATCAACAAGATGGAAAAGACAATTTCCAATTTTGTCTGGAAAGCAAAGAGACCCCAAATAAGCAAAGCACTACTGAAAAAGAAAAACAACATAGGAAGTATCATATGTCCTGACCTCAAAACTCAAAAACTCAAAACATAGCCATAGTAGTCTAGAGAGTATAGTACTGATACAATAGATAGATAATTCAATGGACTAGAATCATAGTATATTGCAAGGAGGGACCAGTCCTTGGAGAGGGACATCATGCTTGGAAGAGTGGAGAGACTGCATAGAAATGAAGACCTGGAAGAGATGATTGACTCAGTGACTGGGGTAAAGGAAGACCCTGGAAGAAATAGATTGACTCGGTGACTGGGGTAGTGGGAGGTAGGTGTGTCAGAGACAATGAAGTTGGCTCAGGATAGAGCAAGTTTCAGGGCTGTTGTACACAGGGTCACTATGAGTTGCAAGCAACTCAATGGATCATAACAGCAACATATATGTAGTGTATAGGAGGTTGTTGAAGGAGCTCTGGTGGTGGCTAACCAAAGGTTGGCTGTTCAAGTCCATTCAGTAATACTGTGGGAGAAAGTTGTGGCAGTTTGCTTCTGTGAAGGTTACAGCACTGGAAGCCCTCTGAGGCAGTTACACAATGGCTGTCCTATAGGGTCACTAGGAATTGGAATCAACTCAAGGACAATGTATCGGGTAGGGTTATAATAAAAATTAAACCACAAATGCATACCAGAAGATGACCCTCACGTAGGACAGTAAATGAGTTCTAGAATATACTCCAGTGTTTTTAGAGGAATGGAACAAAATAAAGTTTGCAAAACTGTTAGCTATGAGGAACTTAATAAAGGCAAGCTCCCTTCTGGCGATTAAAGAGAACAGAGGAGGGGACAGAAAGTAGATTCCCTCTAGGGATCTGGCAGGTTCTAGCCTGTGTGTCCACAGGACCCCACCACTCCCAGCCTCTTCCGCCCTCCCAGCCCAGCTGGACACAGACAGGCCTGGCTGCTCGCTCCATCCCCATCAGCTTTTTATGAAAAGAAGCGTTTTCATGCTGACATTCCAGCCGGCTCCCATACTTCATGAAAGTCACTTCTGTGGACTGAAAAAAAAAAAAATCTCTCTGAAAGAATTACTCTCGTAAAGTGCTGTGAATTGCATGCTGACCCGGAGCTGACCAGAGGAATTTTTCAATACTCACTTTTATATATAAAATTTGTAACCTTTCTCTTCTCATTGAAACCAGGTGGTATTGATTCAGTAGAAATTTCAGGAAAAGTGTGTTCGGGGCTTAATAGGGGTGAGCCTGTGGTAATCGCGGCTACCCACAGTTCAATTAAGATTCCTAACCAAAAAAGAGAAAATAAAATAAGAATCAATACTTCCACAGACACACAGTTTAAGAAGTTTGTGGAGGTTTGAGCAGAACATCCCCCAGCTGCAAGCTGCCCCAATTCCTGCCAAACTGGGTTTCTCCATCATTCGTCAGCTGAGAGGACAAAGAAGGAAGGATTTAAAGGGAAGAGGATGGAAGGCAACTCCAGCAGAGAGACAAGAAAGCCAGCAGGATAAAGAACAGATCTGAGAACCAGCCAGAGAGGAAAACGGGCCTCCATACGACTACAGAGCACAGTCTTCCCAGTCAATAAAGGACAAGGAGCCTCGTCGCCAGGACGTGTGGATAAATGAGAAAACTCTGTGTCTGAGAGAGGCCAAGACATTTCTGGTTTGCAAATAAAACTGAGGTTTCGAAACAGAAATCAAATCACCCAAGATTCTGAGGAAACAGATGAAGGGGATGTCCACACTTAGTTCTTGATTACTCTCTCTACTCCCCTTCTTCTGATAAAGCATGTCGTGTTGGGATTATGTACAATCTTGTGTAGAGGCGAGGGGCTGGACGCAATGATCTTTTGCTCATCATAGGAGGCAGATTTTCAATACAACCTCGTCTTCTCCAGCCCATGAGACTGTTGTCCATAGACTCATCTCTGAAGTGTTTGGGGCATCTAGCATTATGCGCACTTGGTGACAGACAATGAATAACAGTGGTGAGTGAGTATGTGAACAAATGAGTGGCCAGCAAAGAATGCAGCGCTGTTCATGTAGTGAATTCTCAGGTCAGAGTCCTTGAGGTAAAGTGTGGCTGTTGTTTTGAGGTGAGCATGGAGACGCTATGAACAATGGATCTGAACTTCACCCTAGCCTCCTCCTCTATCGCTTCGCCATAATGTTCAAACCCATTGTTTTAGTCACTGTGTTAGCCCATCTCGTTGAGGATCTTCTTCGCACTCACCATCTGCCTTCCTAGCATGATGTCTTTTTCCAAGGACTGACCCCTGCTGATAGACAATATGACCAAAATGAGTGAGATGAAGTTTCACCATCCTTGCCTCTTAGGAGCACTCTGAGTTTACTTCCTCCAAGACAGATTAGTGTGTTCTTTCGGTGGTCCATGGGATAGTTCGTATTCTCCTCCAGCGCCACAATTCAAAGGCATTGACTCTTCTTCAGTTTTCCTGGCTCATTGTTCAACTTTGGGACATGTAGACTATCATGTCATGGCTTGCTTGCACCAGGTGCATCTTCATCTTAAACGGACCTCCTTGCTCTTCAGTGCTTTAGGGAGGTCCTTGGCAGCAGATTTCCCCTAGGCAATGTCTTTTGATTTCCTTGACTGCAGTTACCATGTGTGTTGATTGTGGATCCAAGTGAAATGAAAGAGATGTGGTAGTGTCTCGGAATGCTTATTGTGGCTTTCAAAGCTATTTCTAAATACGATTAGAAAAGAAGAAAGCCTACACTATAGAGCTACTTTAAGCCACGCCTAAACTCCAGCTTCTCAGAACCTCACTGTGTAATGCAAGTTAAATAATCTAGCCTCTGTAAGCTCCAAGATATGATATATAAAATGAAGAGAATGGTAGATACACCTACTGCTCCATTAGTGACTTTCTTGTAATCCACATTTCACGTTTATAACCTTGAACATATTCTCAGGTGGCACCTCGAATGACCCAGGGGTTGACAGGCTACCCCAAAAGATATAATGAAGACCCGGCCCGAATGTTATACTGGAGGCCCTAATTACCCAACAAGCAGTGACCATCTAATGCCAATTTGACAGAACAACCCAGCCTTTGCAACCTACCCATGTCGATAAGTGAGAAATGGGTGTTAGTCAACGATTTGTTACCCATTAAATGTGCTAATATGTGTGGGTGGAAATTACATATTTTAAATCATTTCAGATAAATGAAATATTCCCTGCAGAAAAAGTCAACGAGCTGGTAGAAGGGTAGATGCAGTGTCATCTCGTTAGTGGTAAAAGAGACATAAGAACAGACAAATCTAATCTTAAGTTTGAGATCATTTACAGGGCAAGCATCAGATCTGTTATTCATAGGGTTACTATAGGTTGTAGTTAACTTGATGGCACTTAATACACAATACCTTTCCTTTCTCATCAACCTGCAGTAAAGTTTGTCACGTGTGTAGAAATGATTAATTTAACTGTTTATACGGTATCTAATAGGAAACAGGAGATCCGAACACTCAAAATTCTGTGCTGGGGGGGGGGTGGTGGTCAAGGGAAAGAGATCAGACCTAGTGGGTAGCAAGTTGCATTACTAACCCAAAGGCAGGCAGTTCAAATCCACCAGCTGCTCCAGGAGAGAGATATGGGCAATTGCTGGTGCAATTTATTGCCTCTGAAAACCCCCTGGAGGGTCAGCTATGAGTCAGTGCCAACTAGACAGCGACAAATAACAAATGCAAATTTGCAAAGGTCTTGGGAAGAGACTTGGACTGCCAAAGTTCAGGAAATCACACTTTGGATCAATCTCACCTAAATCTTAAAAGAGGTGGGAGAGTTCAGATAATGTGAGGTTATATGTAAAAACCCATGAATAAATCCTTAATAAATATTCATGCATTTCTCCCTCTCTTTAACAAACTGCTGGTGGATGTTTTTTCTCTAGAATAGCTTGCCCTCCTTTAACCCATAATAATTGTGAATAAATGAAAAACAAAGGAATATGTTAACAATCACTAGAGAGGCAACACGGTCTGTCTTGCTTGACTGCACATGTCCAGCAAATGAAAGGACACTGCAGTTCGTCTATGAATTTACGGTTAACATTGATTTCAAAGTTCCTTTGAAACCCAGGTGACTCCCAAATAGCTGAGCTAAAGATTATGGCTATCTTTTTGCAGTTGTTTTTGTTGTTATATGCCATTAAGTAGCCTGCGACTCATAGCAACCCTATGTACAACAGCCCTAAACCCTGCTCTATCCCTTGCCAATCTCACTGTCTCCAACAAGCCTATCCCCATTACCCCAGTGATGGTCACTGAGGGTCTTGCTCTGCTGTGCTGTCCCTCCACCCTCCCAAGCATCATGTCCTTCTCCAAGGACCCTCCAAGCAACATGTCCAAAGTATGTCAGATGAAGCTTCAGAATCTTTGCCTCCAAGGAGCAGCCTGGCTTCACTCTCTCCAGGACAAACTTGTTTGTGCTCCTAGCAGTCCATGGTATATTCAATACTCTTCTCCAGCACCAAAGTTCAAAGGCATTAACTCTCCTTCTACCACCCGTAGTCACTGTCCAGCTCTCTGAGGCATAGCAAGTAATGGCAAAGACCCTGGCCTGTATCAGGCACAACTTAGTTTCCAGAATAACATCGCTGTTCCTCAGTACATTGGAGAGGTCTCTGACAGCAGACTTTCCCAATGCAATCCGTCTTAATTTCCTGGTTGCTGGTACCAAGAGTGTTGATTATGGGGCCAAGCAAACTAATGCTGTCAACAATCTCGATTTCTTCACCATCTATGATGATGCTGCCAATTGGCCCAGTGGTGAGAATCTTTGTTTTTTTGACGTTGGGCTTCAATCCATACTGAAGGCTGCAATCCTTAACCTTCTGCAGCAAGAGCATCAGGTCCTTAGTCTCAACAAGCAGAGCTGTGTCATCTGCATAAGGCAGATTGTTGATAAGTCTACCTCAAATCCTGATGCCACACTTCTCCTCATAGAGCCCAGCTTCCCAGATAATCTGTTCTGCATATAGATTGAAAAGATATGGTGATAGACCCTCAGGCCAGGAAGACAACATTATATACCAAATCTATAGGACTCTTCAGCCTCTCCTGCGAAACTCTTGTAGCATAAATGGAGGAGAAGATGCCCTAAGGCACAAGAAGTCAATCCTGGAGCAGAAGTCAAGAGATACTGCTCTTAGAGGAAGAAACTGGCAAAAGCCTGAGGCATTAGGAAACACAGATGCCAGAAAGATTGACATAGAGGCCATCACATCAAGGGCTGGATAGGGGAGATTGTTGAAACCTTTTTGCAGTAGCTGCTTTAAAAAAAACCAAACAAGTAAAATGCTTTCTCAACAAAAGGCAGGGCAGGAAAGACAGACATAGAACCATTCATTTCTTTTCTTTTTTTTTTTCATTCATTTCTTTAAGAATAGCTCATGCTGTCCTGGAAATCCCAAAGCTACTCTCCTGGGACAGAAATGTTGGGATCACAATGTAAAACAATGTTCAGTCAAGTATTATGTTAAGACTCTTGCAGCCATGTCTGGGGTGAGGAGCTCCGTCACAGCTTCTGTGCCCTTAAAGGTGACTGGTGATAGCCACCTACTCTCTGAAGGTGGAAGGTGAAGAGGCCTTCTCAACAGCTCTTCCCCTCTCACCACTGTCACTGCATCAACAACACTGAATTTTCTCTGATAAGAAAAGACCAACACCCAACACCAGAGAATTCTCTTCCATGTACATGTGAGCTGGAAGAAGAGTCTTGCAGCCCCACCCTCACTGCATTGCATTTATCCACCCTGAAAATCCGTATTGAATGAACACTTTCTATGTGCCAATAAGTGTGTGAGAAAACAAGGACACAATGATATTTAAAAAAAAAAAAAAGAGAAAGAAAGAAAAAAAAAAACCAAAACAGACACTACTCTCATCTGTCATAAAACTTAACAGAGAGAGCCCCATTAAGCTGTGAACTGAGACTCCTCTTCCCAGTTATGCCACTGCTAGTGAAATATCTCTTTCTGGCACCTCACTATCCAGAACTACTACTTCAACACCTTTGTGGGATATTTTATTTCCACTCTCCTCTAAGACGGTATCGAAAACTGTTAGGTACCATTTCCCTAAATTAAAAATGTTCGGTCTTGTAGCCCGATTTTAGCTATCCTAGAGAAAAGGGGACAGTAGACAGTAGGTCTCTGTCTTTGTAGAGAGAGACCTAGCGGCCTGAGGGAGGGAACCAGAGCTATAACATGGAAACAGCCCACATGTCCAACCACAAATGAGTGGACTGAATGGTAGGTACATTCACACCATGGAATACCATGCAGCACACAGGAGCAATAGCTTTGTAAATTATTACCTAACTTGGGAGGGACTGGAGAGCATTTTGCTGAGTGAACTAACTCAGTCCTACAAGGATAAATATTGTATAAGACCGTTATTGTACAAGGAGTATTAGGATCCAAGAGGGGTGGGAGAGGCTGGAAGCAGAGAGATGTGGATATACAGAGGGAAGAGGGGATTAATCATTGGATTGTACAATGTGATATGGGGGAGAGGGAGGGAAATTGAAAAAGTTTGTTATTTATTAGAATTTATATTAGAATTTTATAAATAAACTAGTAAAAAAAAGAAAAGGTACTGTAGCAGATGTATAATATCTGTGTTTACAAGTTTCTTAGCCATAGTAGAGTTGTTGTTGTTATTATGTGCCGTCGAGTCACTTGTGACTCATAGCGACCCTATGTACAACAGCCCTAAACCCTGCTCTATCCTGTGCCAATCGCACTGCCTCCGACACACCCATCCCGATTACCCCAGTCACTGAATAAATCCACCTCATAGAGAGTCTTCCCCTCCTGCGCTGTCCTTCCACCCTCCCAAGCATGATGTCCTTCTCCAAGGACCGGTCCCTCCTTACAATATGTCCAAAGTGTGTCAGACAAAGCCTCAGAATACTTGCCTCCAAGGAGCAGCCCAATTTAACCCTTTCCAGGATGAACATGTTTGTTTTCTTAGCAGTCCATGGTACCCTCAATACTCTTCTCCAGCACCACAGCTCAAAGGCATCAATTCTCCTTCTATCCTCCCTAGTCATTTGTCCAACTCTCTGACGCATAACAACTGATTGCAAAGACCATGACCTGTATCAGGTGCACTAAGAAGTGGCTGGGGAGGACTCCTGCGCTTTGCCTACCAGAGACATCCAAGCCAAGTGTAATTGTGAGTAGGCATCATGCTGGCACAAGGCACTTAATGGACTTCTTCTTACAGAATATACTCATATCTCTTTGCCTAAGGTCTACCCTTGCCTCCAACAGATATCAGGGCATCAGTGAATTCTAGTGAAATCTCTCCTACATATCTCCCAGGCAAACTAGTTTTAAGCACGAAAGTCCTTTTTCTGATACATACTTGGCAACATGTCTGTAGTTTCTGCCTTGTTCATAGCTATAAACATCTCTAGTGTTCAATGCACTGTGACACTGATGTGTCAAATATATTAATGGCTGGTTACCCAATGCAGACAGAGAGTGGAGTAGAGCTCCCCAATTAAAAGAAGCTTGGAAGGAGGAGTGGCATCCACTTCCATAATAGCTTACCTCCGGAAACCCTATGGACCTGGAGAGAGGATGAAAGGCACCCAAGAGTGGAGGAGTCTCCTTCACAGGGTCGCTATGAGTCGCCTGCAACTCAACGGCACTTAAAAACAACAACAGTGTTCAATGGAGGTTTCTCCTTCCTTCTATATTTTTGGCCATCTCCATGAGATTCTTCAGTGGTAGAAAATAGACTAAAGTCATGAAATCACTGACTTTGTTTAAGAATTCCCTCCCCCTTTTATGGTGGGTTTTATTCCCCTATTCCTCAAAACAACAGTCTTTTGATAAAATACTCCTTAGAGGACAAGTTAAAATTTCTTCTTCAGACCCATGGTCTATAATATGAGCCAAAAGTATTGAAATCAGCACCCTTCCAGAATGTGCTTGAGGAACCTGGTTTCTGCAGAGCCTCAGAGCCACGCACCCTGCCTGTGCTCTTCTTCTACCAGAACAACAGATGTCCCTGAGTCACCGGAGCTCTCGATCAGGAAGAGCTTGAATTTGAAAATAAATCCAGCTTTAAGCAGCTGACCACATATGTGCCTCTGAAACTATGGCAACAGAGAGTCCTTTACCTCTGTGTCCCAATTAAAAGTGCTCTGTTGGCTGTAATTGGGATGTTTGGTCTCCAAAACTAATACATCAAAGCAATCACATAAGCCTCAAATGTCACTATCACACAAATTGATATTTCCCATGCAAGCAGCTAATGATCAGTCAGACCAAAGAGGGTATATTATTGAGGGCACAGAGAACAACTGGCTAAATCTACTTTTGGATCTTGTTTTTCCGTGTCTCAGCCCATTGATTGACTACTGACTGACTATTGGCTTGGGTAGAACAGAAATAATGAAAAAATTCAAATCTGGGTGTCCCGAGAAATTAATATGCTTCAAGTCTACTAGAATAGCCTGGTATCTGTCACTTTACTAAAGCACAAAATATTCCCATTTCCTGCCTGGTTTAAGAAAAGAGAGAGAAGGATCCACCCGATGGTCTGCTGGAGAAGGAGGGACAATCTCCTCCTGTACCAGTCAGATCTGATTTGACAGTACACACACACACACACACAATAATAAAATAAAAAATTTTAAAAAAGAGAGAGAAGGGAGCTCTCTCTGGTGGCCTAGTGGCAAGAAGCTGCACTGCAATCCCAGAGGTGCACGGTTCGAATCCACCAGATGCTCTGCTGGAGAAGGAGGGGCAATCTCCTCCTGTACCAGTCAGATTTGATTTGATGGTACACACACAATAATAAAATAAAATTTAAAAAAAGGACAAGAGAGAAAAAGAAAATCACTAGTCACACAAATATCTTTTATTATTATGCTTTCAGATACATTTTATCTTGTTTTATGGTTGATTCTTAGTCAGCAATGACACAGAAAAGTTAGCTTTTTATTTCTCCTCTGTTGAGTATGAAATGATCTATAAACACACACTTTAAAAGATGCCATTTAAAGGAATCCTATGATCCTTTTGTAATAGGAAATATCCTTTGGTGATGTAAATAAATTCATCCTCTAATAATCTGTTTGCTAACATATTCAGTACTGTTTAACAATGTAAATGATACTGTCCTGGGGTGTTAGGAGCATCTGTACAGATTTCTTTTGGACTGTCTCTGAGGAATATGCTTCCCTGCAAATAGCATAAAGCTCAATTTACAGAGTTCTGGTGGCCTAGTGGGTAAGGAGGTGTGCTGCCAACCCACAGAAGGTGGACACTTCACTGGAAGTTCAAATCCACCAGCTAGCTGCTCCATGGGAGAAAAAATGGGCAAGCTCCTTCAGTGGGATTCACAGTCTCTGAAAATCCACTGGAGTTGGTTCCAACACCATAGCAGTGAGTCTTTCTGAGTAGCCAACTTAGCAAGTAAGCAGCTGCTGACATTGGTTCCACAGCTCAGACATGATTAGGACAAAAGCCCAAGCAAGTGTGTTGGCTCATGATTACTCTGTGGTGGCAAAAAGGTTATTTGGCCTCTAGCATGCTATTCAAACTGTAGGGGGAAAGAAATGAGTAAGGAAAACATTAGATCTTCCTAGCTGTATAAGAAACATCACAAAAGCTCTACACAGTGATTTCCACATGCATCATAGAACTCAGAAGAGGTCACAAGCTCATCCCATCTGCAAAGAAATCTGGATATTGTGATCTTTTCCATGGGCATATCATCTCCTGTGAGCTAAAGTTACTCTTTACTTAGCCAAAACCATTTTACAACTCCCTGGAAGAATAAAGTATTCTATTTATTAGACACAAGAGGGACCAATTACACTTGGCATCAGGGACTTGTTTTAATAGTTATGCCAAGGTGGGCAGGCCAGGTTCAATCCAGAGACATTTTCACCCTCTACCTCTCTCTTCCAGATCCTCCGCCAACCCCTCTCACTGCAACAAATTTACAGGTGAATAGAGACTTTGGGTAGCTGCCTCTGGTTAGCTGATAAATTGGGCTCTGAAATGCATCTCTGACTTTATATCACCCTACTAAATTCTTTAGACACTTAGTAATAGAAAAGCCTGGCCTCTGTTGGAAATAATTCACAAAGGAATACAGCAGGTAGAAGAATAAAAAGCATCTCTTTCCCCATGTAAATTGCACAAGCCGGAGCCAGATCCGTCAAGGAGGCAGAGAGGTCTCTCAAGCTTCTGAAAGGAGAGCGATTACAGAGAACTCGAGGAGGTCATCAGAAAGGGACAGAGGAAACTTCATCTGGATCCAAAGAGCTTCCTCATTCTTTTTTTTTTATATTTCTCACCTTGCACCACAATGAAATCATTAATCATTAACATTTCAGAAGAATCCATATTATAAAATAAGAATGGCAGAAAACCTGGAAGCCTTTTAAAATTAATAAATTTGACTACATTTTTTTTCAAAAAGTTCTTATAACTTTAAAACATTCTTCAAAAGGTAAATTATAAATTAAAGGGAAAGTTTGTAATTAATATAACAACTCAAGGTACAATTTCTTTAAAATATAAAGAGCTCTGGTAAAAGCAATAAAATAAAAAAAGACCAACAATTAAACAGGAGGAAAAGTTGGCAAAGGCTAAGAATGTGACTATTCACTGAGTAGGTAGTGTTGTTGTTATGTGCCATCCAGTCATTTGCAACTCATAGCAACCCTGTGTACAACAGCTCCGAACTCTGCCTTCTCTACCTAGACCCAACTTTGTCTGGCACACCTACCCCCATTACACCAGTCACTCAGTCAATACATTGCATCCAGGGTCTTTCTCTCTTGTGCTTTCCCTCCACTTTTCCAAACATGATGTCCCTCTCCAAGGATTGGTCTATCCTGGCAACATGCCCAAAGTATGTCAGATGGAACTTCAAAATCCTTGCCTCCAGGGAGCAATCTGGTTTCAGCTTCTCTAGGTTAAACCTGTAGAAATGGCTAATAACCAAACAGGGAGCTCTTGTGGCCTAGTGGGTAAAAAGCTGAACTGCCAGTCTAAAGGAAGGCTGCTCTGAAGGAGAAAAATGGGCACTTTACTCCTCTGCACTTTATAGCCTTTGAGAACCCAATGAAGATTAGCTGTTGAGTTGGTTTTGACTTAATGGCAGTGATTTTTAAGATTTTTTTAAAAAAATAATCCAATGAAAGTATTCAAATACAAGAATCTCCATTGTGCTATAGAAGAACAGAAACATTTGCCCTTTCTAAACACAAATTTGTCTTCCAAGAATCAATTTTGAGATGGAGTAATTTTGTACAAATTTCCCACCATCCTTTCTATGACCTCAAATCACAGTGGCAAAAAAAATGAGCTAAAAAACTAACAGAAAAGATAATTGTCTATTTGGTGTAATTTTAGGATTATTAATAAGGTTTGGTTTGGTAAAATGCTTCTCCTGTTAGCAGTTACTGCCTGCACTCTCGCCATTCGAAGACTCTTCCTTTCACTTACAGGCTTCCTGTTAAAAGCAACTTGATGTAAGAGAACGAGCCTCTGTGTCTGATTCCTTATTGCTCTGTAAGAGCAGCAATAACAGCAACTTCATGATTTTCTATTGTGCTTTGATATTTACAATATATTGTCACAAGGAGATCTATTTCATGTCGTCCTCCAAAGACTAAAAAGAGGAATATGATTTTGAGTTTATAGATAACCTTGAGGGAGTTACTCCTCAAGTCTAGAGTTTCTGGTTCCACATTCTGGATTTATTACAAATAACTCTATGGATACTTTTCTGAGAGGAATTGAGAATGTGAACCTTTAAATTAGTAGTCTGCTACATTACACATTACACACTACATCACCAGGGCTTTGCTGTTGTTTGTTGTTGTTATGTGCCACTGAATAGCCTGTGACTCATAGCTACCTTATATACAACAGCCCTAAACCCTGCTCTACCCTGTGCCAATCCTACTGTCTCTGACACACCTACCCTCATTACCGCAGTCACTGAGTCAATTCATCTCATCGAGTGTCTTCCTCTCTTGCGCTGTCCCTCCACCCTCCCAAGCATGATGTCCCTCTCCAAGGACGGTCCCTCCTTGCAACATGTCCAAAGTATGTCAAAGTTTCAGAATCCTTGTCTCCAAGGAACACCCTGGTCTCATCCTCTCTAGGATGAACCTGTTTGTTCTCCTAGCAGTCCATGGTATAGTCAACACTCTTCTCCAGCACCATAGCTCAAAGGCATCAATGCTTCTTCTATCTTCCACCAGGGCTTAGACTACTACATTACCAAAACTAAAACCACCATCATGAGCGTGTCACGGGGCAGGGGAAAGTTCAGACCTGTTGTTCATAGAGTTGTCATGAGTCATAGTCTGCCTGATGGCACCAAATAACTACAACAAGACCACCAGTCACATATGACATATTATCCCAGGCCTGCAAAAGAAATAATCATATTCTCACCTCACAAATGAGGAGATCGAGGCTCATAGACATTAGGTGACTTTCTCAAGGTCATACAACTAATGCCGTCTGACCTCAAAGTCTCTACTCTTTCTCTTACATCATATTACCTCTTTGAGGAGTTATACTATTTCCTCTACTGTGTCTAAAAGGAGTTCAGAGCTCAGGAGTTTATTTGGAGAAGTCCTTTGAATGTTCTCCTTGAAGAGCGTTTTTTAAAAATGCCTGGCAAGATTCCATTATTAATTATAAGGGTGAATGGTTAGCCAAGGAATTATGAAGCCTGAATGTGGCTTGACATCACCTTTGGGGAAAGCATCAAGAATCATTGAATAGACTTGTGCTCAAGCATACACAGAGTGTGAGAAAGGCAGATCTCCCCTCCCTGGGCAGCTGGCCTCATTTTATCCAAGGGCAGGTCAGCAGAATGTCTGGAGAGCCGGCTGAGCTTGAAAACAGTAGGAGAAAGCGGATCCAGGAGAGGTTAATGTCCATGCTGTGGAATCATGAAACCCATGAAAAGCTGGATCGTTGGGCTAGAAGTTGGCCCCAGGCCAAACCCAGAATATAGCCATACTTGGAACCTTCCCAAGCCGAAAAAGGTCATTCGTGGAATCACATTCTTCGCAGTGATTAATACTGAAATCAAGCTCTTTTTTGTTATGTAAAAGGCTCAGAAAAGAATATTGACAGAAAATGGAGGGGGGGAGGTTCTAATTTTGCAGAAAATAGTGAGTTTGGGGGAGAGTAAGTATTCAGGATGTGATTGGGGAATCAGAAACCTGGATGGGTTACATACACAAAGAAGGCTTAAAAGCCATTTATGCAAAGACATTTGCCAGAAAGCAAATGTGTCTACAGATGGCCCATAAGGAGGCAATTGGGTGCCCCTGAGTCCTGCAAGGGCAGCCAGGCCAGTGAAGAGTCCAGGGCGAGGGGGAGCGGAGAACAAGGATCTTGTTGTCCACTGGTCCTCTCAGAGTCTACAGTCTGCTACAGGAAGTAACCAAGAGAGGCCATCGTTGAACTCCAGAGCTTTTAAAATCTCCTGCCTCAGCCAAGCAGAGGCAGCGGGACAGGACTGCCCAGATGTAAGTTGTGAAACAAAAGAGAAATTGCAAGAAGCAATACTGCATCAGAATGAAGCACACTAACCAAAGTCTCATGTTGAGTCATAGAATCTAAGGGAGAGAAGAGTTCGTAATGCACGTAACATAGACGGGTAAGGCCATCGGAAGAAAGAAAATAGTTGACTTGTTGACCCAACTGAAAATCTCCCAACTGAAAACAGGTTATTGTTGTTATGTATTTATGATTCAGAATTTACTCATAGCTGACCCTCCATTGCATAGGAGGATATTGCCCATCTTTCTACCGCAAAGTAGCTGGTGGAATCAAACTGCCTGCCTCTGGGTTGGCAGTACAGACTCTTACCACTAGGCCACCAGAGCTCCTGGGAATTAAATTCTAAGGATGGTGCTTTATGATTTATGACCATCACTATTGGTCCTGGAGAGAGTGAAGCCAGGCTGCTCCTTGGAGGCAAGGATTTTGAAGCGTCATGTAACATACTTTGGGCACATGGCCAAAAGAGACCAATCCTTGTAGAAGGACATCATGCTTGGAAGGGTGGAGGGACAGCACAGGAGAGGAAGACCCTGGACGAGATGGATTCATACAGTAACTGGGGTAGGTAATGGGGGTGGGTGTGCTGGAATCAGTGAGATTGGCTCAGAATAGAACAGGGTTCAGAGCTATTGTACATAGAGTCGCTGTGAGTTGCAAGCAACTTGATGGCACATAACAACAACAACATTGGTCAAAACACACTGAGACTGAACTGATGGGGAGTGGAGAAACAAGATAGCCTTTCAAAGTTAGGAATGAGTCATTGACTAGAACTCCCTGCCTTATAGTTTATGGGTGGGAGGGGGAATCCTAGAAGAAAATCACGTGTCTCTTCAAATGAATGTGTTTAAACTTAAAAAATGCTCATTATCATCAAGCCAGCCCTAACTCACAGCTGACCCTCCAGTGGGCTTTCAGAGGCTGTCAACTGTACAGGAAGTGATTGGTCATCTTTCTCCCTTCAAGAGGTGTAGGTGGATTTGAACTGCCCAAGAGGCATCACCTTTGGGTTATCAGCACAAGTCCCTACACACACACCACCTCTCACTTCCTAAGTGAAAGCATGTCTTATTTCTGATGTGAGTGAAATATCCAATAATTATAAAATTATTGCCTATGTGCAGCATGTCTTATTTCTGAGGTGAGTGTAACATCCCAAATTCATTTGTAACAAAACTTATTTTTAGATAGGTCATAATCTCAAAACATATGCACAAAGTACTGAAGGAAAAATACTTGGAAACACTGCTCTATTTTTCACCAAAGCTAGTTTCTTTTCTTGGGCATAAAGCTAGGCCACATTTCCGAGCCTCAGTTAGGTAGCACCTTCCCAGCCTGGCAATTAGATATTACCTTCCTTGACAATAGGAATGACTGAGCTCTAGCCAATAAAATATCAGAAGAGTCAAAGCACGTGTGTCACCTCCAGATCTGGTCCATACTCACCTTCCAGGGAGGACCCTTAATACTCTCTTCATCTTCTGGCTTAATAAGAGGTCCAACTGAACACTGACTGGGGGTCCCCGACTCTCTCTGTAAAAGAACTGCTTGATGATTCAGAACATCTCCCTAAAACTTGCAGGAGCGAGAAAAATTTGTATTGTAAATCTCAAAAATTTGTGTGATTATTTGTTATAGCAACAAGTAATACAGAAATGGGTCACATTGAAAAGAAATCCTAAAATACACAGCACTCACTAACTCACTGGCTTAACAATCAAGTGGCAGCAGAGGAGGGAGCTGTTTCCAGAGCTTAGAAAGATGACAATCCATGATAGCACGTGGTGGGTTGGTTGAACAGTTACCTGTCATAACTTGGAAGGCAGACCACATGCTGACTGAGCTTTTTACGTTTAGAGAAGTAGTTTGAATAATGTTAGGTGTCATCGAGTGGAGTACAACTCACAGCGATCCCATCAACAACAGATCCGAACCCTGCTCTCCCCTGTGCCTGCCTTGTCATCATTGACTCACTCAAGCTCATTGCTGCAGTCACTGTGTCAATCCGTCTTATTGAGAGCCTTTCTCTCTTTTACTGACCCCTCCAAGAAATAGCTGCTCCTAGTAACATGCCCAAAGTACGTGAGATGAAACTTTCCGAGGAGCACTTTGTTGTGTTGTTGTTGTTGTTGTGTACCAATAAGTCAGAACTGATTCATAGTTGACTCTCCAGAGGGTTTTCAGAGGCAGTAAATCATAAGTGGCGATTGTCCGTCCTTCTCCCATGGAGAAGCTGGGGGATTCAAACAGTATGCCTTTGGGATTACAACACAGCTTTATCATTAGAGCACCAGGACCCCAGGAGCGCTCTGGTTGCACCTTTCCAAGGCACATCTTTTGTTTGTTTGTTCTTTTGGCAGTTCGTGGTATACGTACTATTCTTTTATAACACCACAGCTCAAAGGCATCAATGCTTCTTCTGTCATCCTTATTCATTGTCCAGCTCTTAGATACACAGCAAATGATTGAAAAGACCATGGT
>NW_006399827.1:7702079-7760583 GCF_000299155.1 Elephantulus edwardii
ATTTTTAAAAAATTAAAATTAAAAAAAAAAGTGAAAAGACCATGGTCTGAATTAGATGCACCTTCATCTTCAAACTGACATCATTGTTCCTCAGTGATTTAGAGAGGTTCCAGACAGCAGAGTTGCCTAATGTAATGTATCTCCTGATTTCCTGACTGCTTGTCCCCAGGGTATTGACTGTGGATCCAAGTAAGATGAAATCGTTGACCAGTTCAGTCTTTTCTCTCTATATCATGATGTTGCTCATCAGTCTATCAGTGAAGCTTTTTGTCTTCTTAAGATCCTTATTGAAGTCGGTAGTCTTTGGTCTTTTGCAGCAAAGGCTTCAAGTTCTCCTCACTTTCAGTAAGTCAGGTTGCATAGTCTGCATATAACACAGGTTGTATACGTTGAGTCTTATGCATGATAAATATGATGAACTTGATGTTACATACTTCTTCACAGAGTCCAGCTTCTCAAATAATTTGCTCAGTACACAGACTGAATAGGTATGGAGAAAGGATGTAATTCCGACACACAGCTTTCCTGATTTTAAACCATGCAGCGTTCCCTTGCTCTATTCAGACAACAGCTTCCTGGTCTAAATATAGGTTTCATATAAGCGTAATTAAGTGTTCTGGGATTCATATTCTGCTCAAAGTTAGCCATATTTGGGAAATATCCAAGTGGTTTGAGGGGGTTTCTGCTTGTGTTTGGGGTTTTTTTTAATATCTTTTTTTGTTTATTTTGTTGGTTGGTTTTCCCTGAAATAAGGAGTGAAGTGGAGAAGTTTTATAAAGAGAGAGGTTGGAAGAGAGGCACCCAATGGGAAAAGGGGGACCTGGTCGTGCGGTGATTAAAGATTTGGCTGCTAACTGAAAGGTTGGCAGTTTGAACCCATTAACCACTTCCAAAAAGAAAAACTAAGCAGTCTGTTCCAATAAAGATTTATGGCTTTGGAAACTCTGCAGGAAGTTTTATTTTGTCCTATAAAGTTGTTACAAGTTTTTAAAATTGGGAAAGTCTATTTCAAGATCCCAAACAGTAATGAAGAAACTTGGTGGAAAGTTTAAACAAAACAAAACAAAAAAATAATATTGGTTAAACAGAAGTCTATCTTGAGACGAAGATGAGCTTTGGGATGGTTTTTGCACCAAAGCTTATTATTGCTGCACCCACCCACCATACCAGCTGCCACAGGGTTGTTTCTGACTCATTGTGATCCTACAGGATGCAGGAAAACTGCCCCATAGGTTTTCCAAAGACCATAAACCTTCACAGAAGCCATCTGCCACATCCTTCACCCACAGAGCAGCTGGTGGCTTTGAACTGTTGATTTCTTTTTGGTTTGCAACCAAGCACTTCAACCACTGTGCATCTCAAATTGGGACAGAGGGGTATGAGAGACAAATACACTAGAAAGGAATTAGAGTTTATAGTTACTGACACATGGAGACGATGGTAGCAGAGACCAGATGACAATCAAATTTTTGAGAAGTTTATATTATTAGCCCAGAGAACACTTTAATTGACCTGCCTTCCATATGCAGACTCCAGACTATGGGAAAAAAACTCTACAGCCCCAAGAAAGGCATCTTCTCTCTACCTTCTCCAAAGGGTGGACTAGTTTCCTAGGGCTAAGGATAACAAAAGGCCATAAAGCAGAATCACAGAACTGAGAGCTTCTCTTCCCATCCCTCACCCTGATTTATTCCACTTTCCATCCATATCAGAAGAGATTCCTTCCTCACTGCCTGTTTGAAAAGAGCTACCTCCACAGAAAGTCTATCTTATATCCCTACCAAGCTAGATTTAACAACTTTTAGATCCAAAAATTCAGCTTCATATCTTTAGCAACTACATCAGAAGAGGAAGTCTAATCAACAACCTATTTTATACAGATGACACAACCTTGTTTGCTGAAAGTGAAGAGAATTTAAAATGCTTGTGGCAGGTCAAGGACTAGATAGACTTTGATAGGGATCACACGTTAACGGCAGAAAGCAAAAGTCCTAACAATGTGGTTGAAATGAAAACAATTTCTTTGCTGGCCTTCCCATCCTATCCCAATACGTCCCTATGTTCGAGGAAATAGTAAATGATCAAGTAATATTTACCCTTAAACTTGGTTTTCCAACACACCCCAGGAGATAAACAGTGAGGGCTGTAATGATGGAAAATGGCCCCAGGCCCTTCAAACTACAATGACTATGCACAACTGACCAATGAATGTAGAATTGACAAACACCCTACTCCTGTCTTTGTTCAGTGCTGATGTCTACTAAGCCTCAGCCTACTTTAACCAAAGTAAGCATTCTAAATAAAGCATAGTTCTTATACACTTAGCTAGTGTTGCTTCTGGACTTCATTGTGAGTTTGGACCTTTTACTAACCACTAGGCCAATAGGCAACATCATGACAGATGGAGAAAGAGTTGAAGTTGTCAATGATTTCCTCTTGCTTAGATCAACAACTAACACCCTTGGTACCAGCAGTCAGGAAATCAGAAAACATACTGGACAAGCCAGTCCATTATTAGTAACCTCTCAAAAATACTGAAGAACAGTGAGGTCATTTTGAAGAGTGAGGCACACCTGATCAAGCATTGGTCTTGTTAATCATTTGCTGTGCATCTGAGAGCTGGACAATGAACTAGTATCACAGAAAAAGAATCAATGCCTTTGAAGTGTAGTGCTGGAGAAGAGTACTGTATACCCTCAGACTGCCAAAAGAACAGTCTGCCTCGGAGGAAGTGCAATTAAGATGTTTGCTAGAGGTAAGGATAGTGGAACTCATCTCAGACACTTTAGGCATATATTAAGCAGGACCAGTCCTTAACAAAGGACATCACGCTGGAAAGGTGTTGGTGGTGGAGGGTTGGCCAAATAGAGGAAGGCTCACAATGACTGTAACATTAGACTCAAGTGTACTGGAGATGGTGAGGGTGGCTCAGGATAAGGCAAGGTTCAGCTCTGTTGCTCATAAGGTTGCTATGAGTCATAGTCAACGCCATGGCACCTAATAATAGTACTCAGCATACAGTAAGTGCCTACGTACATTTGAGAAAATAAAATGAGTTAAAATGGCTTGTTCTGGACTGTTTGCCTAGTGGTGCCATGGGAGAAAAAGCCTGATGATCTGTTCCCATTAAGATTGTTATTGTTAAACTTTGCCACTGCTACTTGAGTGAGATGGTATTCATTGTGGTTTTGGTATGCATCTCTCTTATTGCCAGTGATGTGGAGCATTTATTCATATGCAAAGTATAATAGGACATCAAGTAATAAATGTTGGAGATGATGTGGTAAAATAGGAACTCTGTTACATTGTTGGTGGGGTTATACAGTGGTACAACCACTCTGGAAGGCACACTTCCTCAAAAAGCTGATCATAAAAATTCCATATGATCCAGCTATTCCATTGTTTGGCATATAATACCCCAAGAAAATGAGAAACTTGTACACCAGTATTCATAGATGCATTATACACTGTCACAAGAACATGGAAACAGCTCTGATGTCCAACCACAAATGAATGGATTGAGAAGTTGTGGTACATTCACATAATGGAATACTATGCAGCAAGTAGGAGCAATCATTTTGTAAATTACTACCTAACTTGGGAGGGACTGGAGAGCAATATGCTGAGTGAATTAACTCAGTCCTACAAGGACAAATACTGTGTAAAACCATTCTTATAGAATGAGTATGAGGATCCAAGGTGGGGGTGGGGGTTGGAATAGAGGGAAGAGGATACGTGAGGGCATAGGGTGTTAATCATAGGATTGCACGATTTGATTGCTGGGTGAAGGAAATGGGAAGGATCTTTTGTGAAAAACAATGTATTCAAACTTTGTAAATAAATTAGAATAAAATTTTAAAAATAAATTGTTGTTGGTAGGTGCCATCAAGTCAAGTATATCCTGTGTCATCCTCACAATCTCTGACATACTCAAGCCCTTGCTGCAGTCATCTTGTCAACCTATTTGAAGGCGGAGAAGATCCATTAAGATTACATCCCAAGAGAACACTACGCAACACGCAGGAGCAACGATTTTGTAAATGTCTATCTAACTTGGAAGGACTGGAGAGCATTATGCTAAGTGAACTAACTCAGTCCCATAAAGACAAATATTGTATTAGGCTATTATTATAGAATGAGTATGAGGATCCAAGGGGGGAAGGGAGGGTGCAGAGAGGTAAGGATGGCCAGGGTGGAGAGGGTTAATCATAGGGTCATACAATTTGATGGGTGGAGGAAGGGGTAGGTAAAGGAACTAGGAAAGGTCCGATGTGAAAAACAACGTATACGTACTTTGTAAGTAAATCAGTAGAAATTAAAAATTTTATTTAAAAAGGAAAAAAATTACACCCCAAGAAGTATAAAAACAAGAACAGAATTAACAAGGATGTTCATCCGTATAAAGAATATAATTGATATCACTGAATAATTTGTGTGGAAAAGGTTGAATGGGGACCTAAAGTGTCGTACAAAGCTTCACTGAAAACACAGTAAAATACTATTTTTAAAAAATCAACCCTCTTGACTTCATGTACTTGAATAAAAATATCTGTGCAAACACGTTTCTCAGTTAACAAGGAAGAAATAATCACCGCCAAGAAAGCTCCATGGTGCAGTTCCACTCTGTAACACAATGGCTAGCTACAATTCAGGCGCACTCCACAGCAAGCATCAACGTCATCACGCTGAAGGGGGAGGTGACGCTAAGGCCACGTGGTCAGAAGTGAAACCGAAGCTCCATAATCTCAACTCACTGACCTATATGCATGTGGAGAAGGTAGAAAGTGGGGGTGCAGCTTGTCCCTTCTGGTATAAACTTCCCCAAAGAACTTCTGAATTAAACATGCCATCAACCTTTTTCTCTCTAGAAACCCCAAGGCAGGAGAAGCATTTTCCTGCTGTAACTTCCCAGTCGAAAAGCCTAAACTATGTTCGGGTTATAATTCAAACACATCTGGGTATGAGTCGAAGTTCAGTGGAGCAGACCTCTTACTGAAAAACACTGTAAAACAAAAAGAGGGAGGGAAGCCCACAAGTTTAATTTCTTGTGAGATTAGCAGATAGCAACATCCCACAACTACTGCAGTCAGAAAGCTTATCGAAAAATGGCAAATGGCTTAGCAGGACCAAGTAAGATAAAATCTATGTGCGTTTGGAAGAAGATGTGAGTTAGGGAGTTAATTTATCAAGATTCCAAGAAAGACAAGAAATCAGAGTCCCCAGGACCTAGTCAACAGGAGTAAAACCATCACTATTTAACTAAGATAGTTTACTTCCTCCTTCCAGGCACTGTGGGATAGAGTCTCTGAAAGAATTCAACCAGGCGCTTTCATCTCAGGTATACCAGGCGTTAAGATATTGTACATGAGGTGTCAAACACAAAGTAAGAAGACTTAACTGAACATTGTGTTCTCAGTGTGAGACCCATTACCACTCAAGCTTCAGAACATTCATATCTGGATGTATACGCCTCACATGTATTTAACAAAGTAAATTACCTAGAAAAAAAAATGCACAAGTAAGATTATCTGAGGGCACACTGTTGTTATTGTTAAGTGCCATCGAGTCGCAGGTGACTCATAGCGACCCTATGAAGGAGAGTCCTCGACGCTTGGGGAGGGCACACTAGGTGACTAAAAAAAGTCCCTATATCAAATTTCTACAAATTAACAAGATTGTCCATATCCAATCCACATTTTAGAGCCTTACTTTTTTTTTTATTCGTTCATTGTTGCATTTTCCTCCCTCTCCTCTCTCTCCTCTCCTCTCCCAGTTCACCTTGCAATGCACCTCTTGTTCCAGATTGTTGTTGTACATATAAGACGACATCATATATTCCTTTCAGACAGTTTTCCCCCTTCTCTGTCCCAAATCATCATTCATTATCTAGCCCCTCTTTTAAGTAGGACTAGATGTCTGGCATTTGGGGACAGTCCCTATGATAGAGATGGTTACATGTTTCACTGTTAATCAAAAGGTTAAATGTTTTAATCCACCTATTCTTATGAGTCGGAAAATCAAAAGGGCCGAACTCGCTCAGCATATCTTAAGCTCAAGGAACTGAAGAACAAATTCAAACCTCGAGTTGCTATAATCAAGGATGCTTTCAGCAGAACGTTAAATGATCCCGGAAGTATTAAAAGAAGATGGAAGGAATATACTGAGTCACTGTATCGAAAAGAATTGGAAGACACAGAAGAATTTCATGAAACAACATATGAGCAAGAGCCTATGGTGATGAAAGAAGAAGTTCAGGCTGCTTTGAAGGACATGGCCAAAAATAAGGCTCCAGGAATAGATGGTATACCAATTGACATATTTCAGTTAACAGATGCTGCCCCGGACATGCTCACCAAGTTGTGCCAAGAAATCTGGAGAACGACCACTTGGCCAACTGACTAGAAGAGATCGATATTTGTTCCTATCCCAAAGAAAGGCGACCCAACCAAATGTGGAAACTACAGAACAATTTCACTGATTTCACATGCAAGCAAGATTTTACTGAAGATTATCCAAAAACGACTGGAACAGCACATCAACAGAGAACTACCAGAAGTCCAGGCTGGTTTCAGAAGGGGTCGTGGTACTAGAGATATTGTA
The DNA here is from genome assembly GCF_000299155.1 of Elephantulus edwardii. Taxonomy (NCBI): domain Eukaryota; kingdom Metazoa; phylum Chordata; class Mammalia; order Macroscelidea; family Macroscelididae; genus Elephantulus; species Elephantulus edwardii. Next base: position 7,708,680 of record NW_006399827.1, read on the forward strand.
CCTGATGTTAGATGGATCTTGGCTGAAAGCAGGGAATACCAGAGGAATGTCTATCTGTGTTTCATTGACTATGCAAAGGCATTTGACTGTGTAGATCATAACAAACTGTGGCTGACTCTGAGAAGAATGGGAATCCCAGAACACTTGATCGTTCTAATGCGAAACTTATACTTGGACCAGGAGGCAGTCGTCAGAACAGAGCAAGGGAACACTGCATGGTTCAAAATTGGGAAGGGCGTACGCCAGGGATGCATCCTATCTCCATACCTTTTCAACCTATATGCAGAACAGATTATCCGGGAGGCTGGGCTCTATGAGGAGAAATGTGGGGTCAAGATTGGTGGACGACTTATCCACAATCTGCGTTATGTGGATGACTGTGTCATCCCTGCTTGCTGAAACTGAGGAGGACCTGAAGCGCCTGCTGCAGAGTGTCAAGGACTGCAGCCTACGATATGGATTGAGGCTCAATGTCAAGAAGACAAAGATTCTCACCACTGGACCAATTGGCAGCATCAGGATGGATGGTGAAGAGATTGAGATTGTACACAGCTTTAGTTTGCTTGGCTCCATAGTCAACAGTCTTGGCACCAGCAGCCAGGAAATTAAAAGGCGCATTGCCATGGGAAAGTCTGCTGTTAGGGACCTCTCCAAAGTGCTGAAGAGCAATGGTGTCTCTCTGGAGACTAAGGTGTGTCTGATACAGGCCATGGTCTTCGCAATCACCTGTTATGCATCAGAGAGTTGGACAATGACCAAGGAGGATAGAAGGAGAATTGATGCCTTTGAGCTGTGGTGCTGGAGAAGAGTATTGAGAATACCATGGACTGCTAGGAAAACAGATTTGTCCTGGAAAGGGTTAAACTGGGTGGCTCCTTGGAGGCAAGGATTCTGAGGCTCCATCTAACTTACTTTGGACATGTTGTGAGGAGAGACCGGTCCTTAGAGAGGGACATCATGCTTGGGAGGGTGGAGGGACAGCGCAGGAGAGGAAGGCCCTCTTTGAGGTGGATTGATTCAGTGACTGGGATAATTTTGATGGGAGTGTCAGAGACAGTGCAATTGGCACAGGACAGAGCGGAGTTTAGGGCTGTTGTACATGGGGTCGCTATGAGTCGCAGGCGACTCAACGGCACATAACAACAACAACAACATTCTTATGTGAGGAAAAGATGTAGCATCAATTACTATTGATTAAATCATTTCCTGTTCCTCCCTTTCACCCCATTCATCTGTTCTCTAATCTCTGCTGCCCTGGAAAGGTTTCCATTTTTTCTTCTTCCCCAGCTCCTTCTCCCTTGCTCTTTTCCCCATATGGCAGTTTTACAAGTCCTGTTCTAAGTTGTAATTGCAATGCCCATATTGTCCGTTCATTTTTTCAAGATTGTGTCTTCCTTTCCCTGATCTTTTGCAATGTTCACTGTCTAGATACTCGATTTCTGCCCTCCCTTCCTGCACCCCACCCCTCTCCTATTTTCACAGTAGCAGTCTTATACAGGATTTGTCCTTTCGAGACTGAATTACTCCACTCAGTATAATGTTCTCTAGATTCTCCACGTTGTGTAGTGTTTTACAAGCTTTTCACTTTTTTCAAAAAAATAAATATTTTTATTCTTTGCATCATTTAATAATACTATCTTCACTGTTTCTTAATGCTTCATGGTATTCCATTTTGTAACTGTACCACAATTTCTCTGTCAATTTCTTTGTTGATGGGTAGTTAAACTGTTGCCATCTTTTTTAAAATAAATTGAGATTTTATTATAAGTTTATACAGAACTTGGATTTATGTTCATTCATTTTTGCACATTTTCCTCCCTGCCCCCATAGCATACCTCCCAGTTTGCTTTTTTCTTTGGAAAAAAGTTCTTTCATTATTATACAGTCCCCCCACCCCAGACCACCTTACTATGCAGCTCTTATTCTGGACTCTTGCCATACAGATAATACCTAAGCATATATTCCTTTTATACAGTTCTCTTCCTCATCTGTTTCAATGCCATGTACATTATTTACCCCCTCTTATCTTAGTTTTTCCCCAATCCCACTATCAGTCCTGTTCTATAACAGTGGCACTATGCAGTATTTGTCTTCTTGTGACTGAGATATTTTACTCAGCATAATGTCCTCCATGGTCATCCATTTTGTATACTTTTTCATGAGTTCTTTGTTACTCAGTGCTGCATGGTATTATTCCATGGTGTGAACGTACCACAGCTTCTCTATTCATTCATTTGTTGATGGGCACTTGGGTTGTTTCCAACTCTTTGCTATTGTGAACAAAGCAGCAGTAAACATGAGTGAGCATATATCTAGTTGGCTGGCAGTTCTTGTTTCTTTAGGGTATATTCCCAGTAGTGGAATTGCTAGGTCAAATGGTATTTCTAGTTCCAACTTTTGGGGAAAGTGCCACACAGCCTTCCATAGTGGTTATACCATTTTACATTCCCACCAACAGTGAATAAGGGTTCCCGTTTCTCCACAACCTTGCCAGCGTTTGTTGCTTGCTGTTCTGTTGAGTTTTGCTATTCTGACTGGGATGAGATGGCATCTCATAGTTGTTGTTGCTGTCTTCTTGCTATTGTGAAGAATGTTACAATAAACATATTGATGTTGTTGTTGTATGTCATCAAGTCAAAACCAACTCATGGCTGACCCTCCAGCTGGTTTTCTGAGGCAGTGAATCACTGGTGGATTCAAAGAACTACTCTGGGATTGCAGTGCTGTATCTTACCACTAGGCCACCAGAGAAACAAACATGTGGTTGTTGTTGTGTACCATCAAGTCAGAACCGACCCATAGCTGACTCTCTGAGAGGAGGCGTCTTTCTCCCACGGAGCAGCTGGTGGCCTCAAACTGTGTGCCTTTGGGATTGTAGCACAACTTCTTACCACTAGGCCACCAGAACAACAAACAGGTGTACATATATCTGTTCACGTCTCAGCTCTGATATCCTTGGGATATATTCCCAGTAGTGGAATAGCTGAGTCAAATGGGATTTCTACTTTCACCTTTTTTTAGAAAACAGCAGACTGCCTTCCACAGTGGTTGTACCATTTTACTTTCCCACCAGCAGTGCCTGAGAGTTCCAACCTCTCCTCATCCTTGTGAACATTTATTTGTTTGCTGTCCTGTTAAACTTTGCTAGTGCTTCTGGGGAGCTGGGTTTTATAACAACAAGTTCTTTTAACACTACCGACTTTTAAAATTATGTGCATGTACTTCTCAACAAAAATAAAAACCCTATTTATAAAAAGACTCTTTTGTAGACTCATTTTTCTTCCATCATGTAAATTTTTTATTATAATAATAATTCCCTCTACAATGCTGGGAGCCTAAGGCATTAATGAGGAGGGAAGGACATTATCTGCACCTCAAAGTCATTGTCGAAGCAGAGAACAGACCCAGATGCCTGAAGAGCAAGTACCATTTTCCAACATTTCTGCAGCAGGCATTGTTTGAATACTTTTCCTGGCTTTGGGAGTGTTTCCACTTTATCACTACCACTTCCCTAAGGGGGAAATCAGAACCTTGTTTTCCTGGCCTTCTTTACAGCCAGCACACAGGCTTGAGGAATTCAGTATAAGATATGTGATGTGACTTCCACCCCAGTGGAGGTCTAAAGGGGAATCAGTGTAGCAGGCGAGTTGGGTGTCTAATTGACTGTCTTCCATAGTAGTTAGCAAATAACTTAGAAAATGCCTCTCTCCTGAGCCTTATAAACCCACCTGTCAGCCAAGAAGATCAGTTCTCATTATGTTCTTCAGCTCTGAAAGCTTTAATGAAGGGAAGAAAATTCCAAAATACACACACGTAATACAATAGGTAGTGATTCCCTCAAGATATGAAGAGCTGACTTCACAGCAAGTCTTAAATGCAACTAATATCCAAACCTGTGAATTAAATTAGAGTAGACACTCCTCTCTGGTGCAGTATTCCACTCACTTAAACTCGTCCAGCTGTGGCAACAAATGAGAGTGAGGTAAATGCTGTGAGGTCTGGTCGATTCCCCTGAGGAGAATTCAGATGAGTAGCTGTTGGGGTTCTCCCACAGCTGTGTGCTGGTGAGGGGTCCTGTCCCTGCTGGAGAGAGGACCAGTGTAATTAGAAAGCATGTGAATCTGACAGTCACTCGGGGTGCCCAACCTCCCTCCGGACCCTGGGGGCTTCACCCAGGCTGAGATTGCAGGAGCACACTGAGTGAGTGAGGGGATAAAGTAGATTCACATGGTGAAAGGCAGGACAAAGGGAAATGAGAAGCCATGGCAGGAATGAAGGTTCTGGGAAGAAAGGTACTGACTGACTCATGGCATCTAAGCAGGGGGGCAGAGTTCCTGCATGGCACAGTCAGTAAGTTAACTAACTGAAAGGTTAGTAGCCAAATTTATTCAGTTAGTCATAACGGAATGTAATAAGTTAAAATGAATATAATATAAAATATAATGAATATATTGTTGCTGTTGTTTGGTGCCACTGAGTCAACTATGACTCACAGTGACCCTGTGAATGACAGATATGAAGCTTGTCCTATCCTGTGCCAGCCTCACAATCTCCGACACCCTCAAGCCCATTGCTACAGTCACTATGTCAATTCACCTGGCTGAGGGTCTTCCTCTACTTTACTGTCCTTCCACCTTCCCAAGCATGATGTCCTTCTCCAAGGTGTAACCTCTCCTAGCAACATGGCCAAAGTACGTGAGATGAAGCTTTACCACCCTTGCCTCCAAGGAGCACTCTGGTTGCACCTTCTCCAAGACATAGCTATTTGTTCTTGTAACAGTCCATGGGATATTCAGCACTCTTCTCTAACACCACAGTTCAAAGACATCATTCATTCTTCTGTCATCCTTATTTATTTTGTATAATGAGTGTAGTAGATACTAAATCAATATAAGGTAGTAGTCAAACTTGTTCAAGTTCATCAACCTACTGCCAAGATACTTATCAGCCACTGAAAAATGTAAGGAGCAGAGTTCCACTCTACAAGTATTGGCTGCCACAGCAATAGCAACTTGATGGTGGATGAGGCAGGTAGAGAAGCCAGAACAAATTCAAGACAAGAACTGTGCACCAAAGGCAGGCTAGAAACAGCAGGTGGAAGAGAAAAGCTCTTCAGAGCGCCTGAGGTCTCTCTCAACCAAGCAGTGAGAGAGCCATTGAGGGCCACCCTGGGCTCTGGAGGAGAATCCTGCCTGCTGCTTATCCTCCCCCTTTAAAGTCATCAGGGAGCTCTGGTGAGCTCTCGGCAGGGAGCGGTGATGCTAACTCAAGCTGTGGACCAAGGGTTGACTGAAGGCCTCTGCCTGCATGAGCCACAGTGAAGTTGAGGGGAGGTGCCTGCCACGAGCTGGGGCACGATCAAGACCTGAGGGCACGTGTGCTGGGACCTACCTGCATGTTTTGCCCTTGAAAAGGTGCTTTGGAATTGGATGTTTAATAAGCCGAAATGTTTTTAAAGATTGTTTTACAGGAACTTTTCATAATTTAATAGCCTTTGAATAATTGTGTAATCTTAGATCTCTGGACATTTGAATTTCTGGAAGCAAGTCAAACAAGTACACAAATAGAAAAGATTGCATCTAGTGTTTCCACCCCGCCCACCACTGGGACAATCTACGTCCTCCCAGAAAAGAAAAAGGAAATATTCACTGAAGCAGGACTTGCAGGGGAGAGGGAAGGTCTTGTTTGACTTGATGACTATCAAGATCTTGACTATAATAATGATAAAGGTATCACCCATTCTTGGTGATGATTGTTGTATGCAGACAAGTCAATTCTGACTCGTGATAATCCTACGTGACAGAACTGAACTGCCCTATATGGTTCCCTAACATGTAATCTTCCCAGAAGCCAACTGCCAGTTCTTTGTTTCTCACTGAGCTACTGATGGGTTCAAACCACTGCCCTTTCAGTTAGTAACCAAACATCTACCGACTGTGCCACTAGGGTTCAGGGAATCTTTAACCTGAACAGTAGTGAAAGTGATGGGATAATTTCTATACAATGCCAACACACCTTCTCTGCAATAAGGATGCCACCATGTTACTCTGTTGTCATTACACAACAAATAACAAAAGACACACCACAGTTCTTGCTGATGTCTCCAATTCCTGCATGTGAAGAAGTTGACTGAACTGTCAGCCAGCAGGTGAAAGGATATTCTCATCAAATCCAAACCCTTTGGTTGGTATTTCAGATTGCTCTTGGCAAATACTGCTTCTTGCCTCTTGTGCTTAGGTGCTGTGGAGACGAGTACGACTCATAGCAACTCTATGAACAATAGATCTGAACCCTGTCCTATCCCATTCCATTCTCACAATCTCTGACACACTCGAGCCCACTGATATAGTCACTGTGTCAATCCACCTAGTTGAGGGTCTTCCTCTTCTTCACTATCCCTCCACCTTTCCAAGCATGATGCGCTTCATGGAATAGCCTCTCCCAGCAACATGCCCAAAGTGTGTGAGATGAAGCCTCATCATCTTTGCCTCCCAGGAGCACTCTGGCTGCACCTTCTCCAACACAGATCTGTTTGTTCTTTTGCAGTCCTTGGGGTAGTCAGCTCTAGTCTCTAAGACTACAGTTCAAAGGCTTCAATTCTTCCTGCCTTAGCCTCTTCCTGTACAGTCATCAGGGAGCTCTGGTGGCCTAGTGGGTTGGGAGTTGTAGTGCTAATCCAAAGATAGTGTCTCTCTGGAGGTTCGAATCCACAAAATGCTTCACAGGAAAAGGACAGGCAATCTCCTTCCTTGTGGTTTTCACCCTCTGCAAAATTGCTACACTATCCACTACGAACCAGGTCTGAGATGTGTCGTCATTCAATAAACAATTTCTTAGGAATATCACATGGTGTTTAAGGTGATCATTTACAAAGGAAATTACCTCCCTATTTAACAACTTCCCCAGAAATAATTCAGTGATATTGGTTACATTTTTCACAATGCGCCATCAAGCTCATTCATTCCATTCTGGTCAAATAATTTCCAAAAACAGACTCACTGCCATCAAGTCTGAGTTACAACATGCTTGTACAGAGGACTTTTGTAATTTACAAAATCCTTTTGGATGTAACAATCAGAAAAGGGCACAACAAGTACTATTTTGCAGTCTCTCTGAGATACACTCATATGTATCCATATACATAAACTCATATACACCCATATGCAGTAGTCTGAACCAAGTCACCAATTAGCTGGTAGAAAAACCTGATTGAACTCCCACATCTGCATCCCAACGAGATTTAGTCATTCTCTCTTTGTTGTTCCTATGTGGAAGCTTTTATCAAGTGACGGATGTTTTAGCAAGTGACCAATGCTTTGTTTCCAGTCAACGTCTGGTGCTGATGGTAAAGATGAAGAAAAAGTGAAGACGTGAGAATAAGAATGTTGAGGCACTCAAGGTGTAACATCAGGATTGTTGGCATCTGTAATCTACAGGACTGTACCATGCAGTCTATATAAGGGCCATTTGTGGATCTGCTTCAGTGCATGTGATAGTCCAAGTATAAATTGCTCATTAAGTAAGCAATACAACATTTTAATAGGAATCACTTAAATTTTTCAGTTATGCCTATGAGGGAAAGTATATGCTATCACAGTGGAGATGTTCATTGCTCTCGAGACTGCATTGAATAGCAAAACCCTATCTCAAACATTAGTTCTACTAAGTCTTTATTATCTGGAAGCTATGAAAGAAAGCATTTGCTTTCTTCCAGTCTTCTCTGCCATGGGAACTTCTCTAACACTGAAGCTCTGTAGCTCTAATGCAAGAACCCCTTGCTGGTATAGCTCTTATCCATCATTACCTCCATACACTCTGGTGATGACTGTTGTTGTTGTTGTTGTTGTTGTTGTTGTTGTGTTCCATCAAGTCAAAACTGACTCAGAGCTGATCTCCAGAAAATTTTCAGAGGCAGTAATTAATTAGGGAAAATGGCCCATCTTTCTCCCATGGTGCAACTGGTACACTCAAACTGCAGACCTTTGGGACGGCAGTGCAACTCCCAACCACGAAGTCACCAGATCTCCCTGATGATGACTAGGGTGGTCCTCTAGGGGGCAGATTCTTTGGAGTTCCTTCCAGAAATATAGCTCCCTCTTCAGAAATAACTATGTCCTGACTCTCCCTAGGAGTCAACTCGTGGTGCAAATTGTTAATGTGTTCAGTGTTAACCAAAACATTGACTATTCAAGGTGCTTTGGGTGAAAAAAAACAAATAAACAAACAAAAAAAAACACAAAACAGCCATTGAAAACTCTATGGAACACTGTTCTACTGTAACACGCTTGTGCTTACCAAAAGTCAGAAGTGATTCTAAAACAATTGACAGTTACAATACTTAAGAATCCTCAGAGTCAAAACTAAACATTCAATCACTTCATTCTTCCTTGTTTTACATTTCTCTTTCAAAGTCTTAAGATTCTTGAAAGCATACCTCTTTGTAGTATCAGCCATTTCCAGAGAGAGAGAAACACACATATATATGCACATAGATAGACACATTAAGTATTATATAGTGCAGATAAAGTTTGAAAGTTCTACAAGCTTAAACGTAACTCACTGAGACCCACCAAACTTCACAAGTCTCCTCTCTCTTCAAAAGAACCTCTTCCCTCTCCTTCACCATTTTCAGCCAAGCCAGTCAGAGGACCTCTAGCTCCTATGGCCTTTGTTCACATCATGTACTTAGCATATTTGACACATAGGGTCGATTCTTTTTTAACATCTTCCTTCCTGAATTGTGTTGTTGGCAAAAAGTATGGAACATACCACACACTATCAAAGAACAAACAAATGTGTCTTGGGAAAAGTGTAACCAAGGTATTCTTTAACGATTAGGAGGATGACGTTTCATCTCACACACCATGGACAGGTCACTAGGAGGCACCAGTCCTCAGAATAAGGCATTCTTCTAGGGAAAGCAGAGAGTCAACAAAACAGTAGAAGGCCCACAAGGAGGATCGACACAGTGAATGCATCAATGGGCTTAAGCATGGCAAGCACTTGGCACCGGCACAGGAGAGGGCCAAGTTTCCAGCTGATATTCATTGGGTCTCTATTCTTCAGCTCGGCAGTGCCTAACAACAACAACTCCTCTATACCACAAAAGTATTCTCAGTCATCATCATGAAATGAAATGAGTAAGAATGATAACCAGGAAAGAAACTCAGTAAAAATGTCTTCTATTGGGTTGCATGTCAGTAAAATAACATTAATAAATATTACAGTACAAAGGGGGCAAAAGAAATAGATGAAGCTTTTTAATAACTTACACTTTCCTTTCCATGCCATTTTCCCCAAGACTAAGAACACTCTAAAGAGGCATTAAGGTGAGCAGCTGGCCTGTTAAGATGGTAAAATGACTCTCTGGCCAAATCATATTTGGTTTAGTTACAAGAAGGAAGTCAGACCCTTGCATAGTTAGCCCGTTTAGCCTTTTTGCTTTCATCTAGAGCACCTCATATGTTCCTTAACTGTTCTAGCAAGCGTGTGCACAAAATTTCTCTGGGAGTAATATGGTGTCCCCTCTATCTTACTTGCCTTTTGTCCAAATAAGTTCAAGTTCAAAGTTTGGTTCTCTAGTTGCTATGGATAATTTTGTAGAAACTTATAATGGCTTCTAAAAGGTTCCCATAAACACTAGTCATAGTTTTGGCTCGTTTACTGAAATAGACCTGTCTATGGAGCTTGGCCCTTGAGTCAGAAAAATCTATGAACAGCTATGCTCACAGACACATGAGCCTCTTGGTCCACTTCCTGGCTGCCCTCGTAAACCCAGACCTTTCACTTTACGTGCTGGAGAGCTCCTCTGGCACCTCTACTTCCCACCTCTTGTTATTCTTGGTCAGTCCATCAGCCTGGTGCCAATTTATTTAACAAATAAATACTGGCTGACTCCTTTTTCTGAACCAGGTCCAGGCAACATAAGAGTGAGTCAAATGCAGTTCCTGCCCTCAAGAACCTAAATGTCCAGAAGAGATCTAGGTAGCAGCAGCTAATTACAATTAACAGAGCCCTAGGTTAAAACTTGGGGAAAGGGTACTACAGAGGAATAACAAATATATAATAATAAAAAGAGGGACTCTAGCCCTTGGCAGGGCTAACTATCATTTCTAGAAACTAGTTAGCTAGCCCATAGGGTGTCAATCCTTGTATACAATAGGCTTTCTAAAAGAAATGAGTTGTTGTTGTTGTTGTTGTTATGTGCCTTCGAGTCGTTTGCGACTCATAGCAACCCTATGTGCAAGAGCTCTAGCTCTAAGCGCCATTCTATCCTGTGCCAACCTTGCCATCTCAAACGCACTTATTCCCACCGCTCTGGTCACAGAATCGATCCATCTCATCAAAGATCTTCCTCTCCTTCGCCGCCCCTTCACTCTGCCAAATATGATGTCCGTCTCCAAGGACCAGTCCCTCCTTGCAACATGCCCAAATTATGTCAGACGAAGCTCCAGAATCCTTGACTCCAAGGAGCACTCCAGCTTCACCTTCTCCAGGACAAACCTGTTTGTTCTCCTAGCAGTCCATGGTACATTCAACACTCTTCTCCAGCACCACAGCTCAAAGGCATCAATTCTCTATCATCCATATTCACTGTCCAACTCTCTGATGCATTGCACATAATTGTGAAGACTTAGGAGAGAAAAAAAGAAATAATGTCCAGGTCCTATTACAAACTAACCCAAATTCTTTGGTGGATGCAAGTGTCACCAAATGCTCGTTGCTACAGAGTCTGGCCCCATGGTGGGTATCAGAGCAGAACAGGGCTCCATGGGCTTTAAATGGTTCATTTAGAAAGTATACCACCGGGCTTCCTTCCAAGACACCTCTGGGTGGACTCTAACCTTCAGCCTTTCCATTAGCAGCCTTTTATCATTCAAGGACTCCAGGTCCAGGTATGGGATTGGTTAGGAATATTCCTCCAGTGAGTCTAATCCAAAGCTGGAGTTGCAAATGAGAGGGAGCGCACACCCCTGATACATGATTACCCCACTCAGCTCAGTTCAGACTCAGCTCAGACTGCAAACTGACCCAAAGAGAGTGGCACCATATTGAGTATTAAAAAAATAGAAGATGATTAACTAGTAAAACATGCATGGGCACCACAGGGAGGCAGGGGTGGGAGCAGAGGAGTAAGAATGGGGAGGGCTGAAATCACAGAGTCACACAATTCGGTGAGTAAAAGGAGGGGTAAAATGGGAAGGATCCAGAGGAGACTGGAAAAGATTGGGTAATGATGGGCAAGGTCCAATGGTGATTGATTGTGTAAAACATAATACATGGGAATGATTGTATAAAAAACAGTATCAATGAAGAATAATGTGAAACACAATGGATATGAACTTTGTGAGCAAAGCAATATGAAAGAGAGAGAGGAAGGAAGGAAGGAAGGAAGGAAGGAAGGAAGGAAGGAAGGAAGGAAGGAAGGAAGGAAGGGAGAGCCCTGTTGCTAGAGCAAGTGGTGGGGAATAAAGGGATTAAGGAGCACTGGGAGCACAGAGGTTAAGCACTTAACTGCTAACCTAAAAGTCAGGAGTTTGAACCCACCACTGTGCTGTGGGAGAAATGTGTGGCAGTCTGCTTCCCTAAATGTTTACTGCCTCAGAAACTTCATGAAACACCTCCACCTTACATTCGAGGGTCACTGCGAAACAGAATTGACTGAAGAGCTGTCAGTCTTGTTTTGTTGTTTTGTTTTGTTTTGTTGGTGCGGTGGTTAAGCTCTTGCCTACTAACTGGAAGGTGCATGGTTCTAATGCACCAAAGGCTCTGTATGGGAGAAGATGTGGCAGTCTGCATCCATAATGATTTACAGGATTGGAAATCCTACAAGGGCAGTTCTATGCTGTCCTTCAGTGTCGAGTCTGAATCAATTTAACAGCACACAACCATCTCCACCATCTCTAAGTGGCGATGATTACAGAAGAGTGTATCAAGTTGTTCAGGTTTTCTAGACAGTTCCTCCATCAGAGAGAGCCCTGTAATTGAGCTCCATCCCCATAGCACATCCAGAGACAGCTGGGAAAGGAGACTCACCATTGATACTTCTACTGGAGTCAGTCAGCTGACCCCGAGTCAATCCAATAACTGTTCCCACAAGCTTTTTAAAAGTGGTATCCTCCAGTGCATCTAAATTCCAAAATCAATCTCCATAATAGTCTACGTGTTTCCTATTGCCAAAGGGGCCCTTTAGAGTAGTGAGAGATCTTCACCCTGAAACCTACAGCGTCCCCTTACAGCAGGAAGTAGCTGAGAGAATACACCGTCCCCTTTTCCTTATGAATCAGGGTGAAGTCTCTCTCAAGGAGTGATAGGGAATGGCAAAGGACACACTGACAAAGGAGATTAATCAGAACTGGCTTTGACAAGCACTGTGGCAATTGGACAATTAAAACAGACTTTCAAGGGTGGGGAAGAAGAACAAACTGGGGAGGAGGGCAGAGAAAATAGTGCAACAATGAATGAAAACCCCAAATCTCTGTAAGTGTTCATTAAAATTAATAAAATTTAATTAAAAAAGTGGTATCCTCTCCACCTTTAGCAGATCTGAAATAGCCTGGGGACAGCACTTTACCCAAAACACTGGACATTTTTATTAGATCTGACTCAGAAAGAGCTGGCTACAGTGTGGGATATGTCTGTAATTCAAGCAGATCCTTGGCACACATACTCCCAGGATGTGAGAGCTACAAAATGAAAATTTCTGCCAAGGCTGGGGCTAGTCCAGCTTGCCCCTGACCCATTTGTTGGAAGGGTAGCGGTTTAGCATCCCTGCCCTGGATGTGGTACTAAGCACACTCGGGGTAAGCCTGGGTTCCTACAGACTCAGGAGATTGCAGCTCTTCTTGCTCACTCCTATTTCAACTCCAGCCTCACCAAGTCCATCATCTTTGCTCTCTTTGAGCTCCGATACCTAACTTGCTTCTGGGAGCTAACTTCCTCTGGAAACTGAGCCCTGCTCTCTGTGGCCCTATCACACCAGTTGACAGCTTCGATGTCAAAGTAGGCCCGTCATCATTGTTTATCTATTGTCACCTCTCCCGCTAACATGCCCACTTTTTCTCTTTCAGATTGAACTCTGAATCCCAACATCTGCTACAATGAGCTCAAATGATTCATTCATTTCAACATGGAGTGTTGAATTTCTAAATTGTCCTTTGGATTCTCACTGGGTCAAATGTCCTCAACCTTGGTCCTCCTGGCTTCCACTACCTCCTCAGGCCTTCAGTTCTTGAGGTTCTAGTACATCCCATGAAGATCCATCAAAGTTAGGACCCTTGGAAAATTCTCTTCAGAAGAAAGGTAGATATTATTCCACTACATTCTTCTCCTTTTAAATAAAAAAATAGAGAGAGCTTATGTCTACAACAGGAGTGAATCATGTGTTCACTTGTTCTCTTTCTGCTGACCTCTTTGTTCTTTATCCTCAGCACAGAATGCCTGGTGAATCCACAGAAACCATTTCTGTTACAGTGCAGGAGTTTCCCCAAGCTGATATGGGGTCAAGAACAGATTCAGACAGTGATAAATCATTACCAGAACTCAAGGAACAGGGTTCTACACAGGCAACCACACAACAAGACCCAGCTGGCAGCAGCAGCAGCAGCTGAAATCGATGAAGAACCAATCGGTAAAACAAAACAAAGTCAGAAGGAAAAGAGAGCAAGGAAGATGATGTTCAAATTGGGACTTCAACAAGTCATGGGGGTTATGGGAGTCACTGTCCAGAAATCTAAGACTCTCCTCTTTGCCATCTCAAAGCCAGATGTCTTTAAGAGCTGAGCTTCAGATATCTACATGGGTTTTGGTGAAGCCAAGATCAAGATCTTATTTCAGCAAGCACACCCAGCAGAAGCTGAGAAATTCAAAGTTCAAAGTGAAGCTGTCTCAAACATTCAAGAAAATACACAAACTCCAGCTGTTCAAGCAGAGCATGAAGAGAAAGAGGTTGATGAAACAGGTGTCAACCTTAAGGACATAGAAGTAGTGATGTCACAAGCAAATGTGCCGAGAGCAAAAGCCCCTGAAGACCAACAGTAATGATTGTCACGAGCCTTGAGCCTTAATTAATTACTCATAGGCATACTATAAAAGTCAATTACAATTTATTGATTCATTAATTAATTCATAGCAATAATCAATTGCAATGTTTCTACATTGCAATTGATAAATTCATCACAACATATTGATTCCTTAATAGTGGGGAACACTCACTTACCCCTGGGATTCCAACTCATTTCCTTCTTTTACCTCTCATGGCCAATGGTGCAGTTGGAGTCCTCAGATACTTCAGCAGTTCACAACCACTGGTGTGGCTAGGATCAGCAGCTGAAAGTCACCAGTGTGGCCAGGGTCAGCAGCTGACAGTCACTGGTGTGGCCAGAGTCTTTTGCTCTGAAAAGAGCCTTTGAGTCTTCAATGTTCAGCTCATTGTCTTCCACAGAAGTGAAGTTTTAGTTGGGATCCTGGAGTTTATATACTTTTGGGGGTGTTACATTGTATTCAACCAATAATATTAGAAATAACAATATTTAAATTTTGGGTTTTACCACCCATATTAGTTTCAAAACAAGTTGTATAACCAATCACATTAGTCTCAAAGCAACAAGAGTTTGACCAATCATGTTCTATACTAGTTGTGTTTCCTTGACAACATGGGCAGTAACAAGTCATGTTCCCTTATCAAGGATTTGCACCTGTTGTGGCCAGTGGGGCCTTGAGGCCACTAAGGGCATGTTTGGGCATGTTTCAGCATATCAAACTATTTAGTATATTTTCACAAATATTTCCAACATACAACATAGTAAATTCTGAACATATTTCTTGTTCTTATTTCTAACATATATACAGCAGTTTTCTATGTTTTATGTAAACTTATTCTATTTCACAGCAGACTTATGATATGTTTCACAGCAAATTATTATGTTTCACTACAAACTTATGATATGCTTCACAGCAAATTTATTATGTTTTCTTATACTTAAATTGCTCATACCAAATGATAGTGTAAATGTTTACTAACCATCTGGGAAGATGAGGGCTTTTCTTGGTGTTTCAAAAGAGTAACTGCAGTTTGGTTTGAAATTTGTACTGATTCTATCATTAATTAATAAATAAAGTTACAGCTTTCTTGTTGGATTAAAAAAACAAGAATATAATGCTGTTGTGTACCATAGAATCAGAACCAACCCATAGTTGGCCCTCCAGCAGGTTTTCAGAGGCTATTACTCAGCCAGGTTGAGATTGCCCATCCTTCTTCCACAGAGCAGCTGGTGGCCTCAATGAGCCTTCGAGATTGCAGGGCAGCTTCTTGCCACAAGGCCACCAGAGCTCCATAGAATATATATTTGGCAAAGAGTATTGGATATATTACCATGAACTGCCAAAAGAAAGTACAACCACAGTGTTCTCTAGAGGCAAGAATGGTGAAACTTCATCTCACTTACTTCAGATACATTTTCAGGAGGAACCAGTCTTTGGAGAGAGACATAATGCAGGAAAAGATAGATGGTCAGCAAAGGAGAAGATGAAATAAATTGACACAGTGCCTACCACAATGGGCTTGAGCATGAGAGAGATTGCTGTTCAGTGGTACAGGAGGACAAGGCTCAGATCTTATGTTCTTAGTGTCACTCTGGATCACAGTAGAATTGATGGCATCTAAAAACAACAACAACATATATTGGGAGGAATTGATTACCTCTCATTTAATCATAAAATGGTCAAACTTTGAAGAAGAAAAATACTTTGTCCTAAAGCAGCAATCTATTTTCATCTCTCACTCACGCACTCACTCACTCATTGGTGTTGAGTCAGAAATGACTTATAGCTGATTTCTGAGGCTGTAAATTGCCCAAGAAGAAACTGCCCATCTTCCTCCTTCAGAGCTGCTGGTGCATTCAAAGCACCAGAGAGGCAGAGGCCTTTGAGACAGCAACACAACTCCCTATGATCTATACTGTCAGAACTCTCTTTTCATCTTTAGTAACCCTATTCAATTAGCAGTAGCTGCCTAATTGATTAGGCAGCTAATTCTGAGAATAATTCTGAGGCTGTCTCTGAGCTCAGCTAAGCCTATTTGCCTTGATCTATTAGTAATGTCTGCCATGGACAAGGAAAAGGAGCAATGGGGCATATGTCAAGTATCTGCAGACATAGATTCTATTCCAACTTAGCCACAAAGTCAGAGTTGAAACTCAGGTTTTCCTGACACCCAGTCATTCCCATTGCCCATTAAACAACACTCAAGAGACATGTAAATGGGATTGTCTAATAGAAATTGGGTATGACCCACTGTATTACAGAACTCATCTCTGCCTTGAAATGTTTTTACATAAAAACTCAGCAAGTCTTTAGTGAATTAAAGGGCTGGTTTGCAGACCATTAACTCCTTGACAGTGAAACCTGGGAGCTGATCATTAGGATCTCTCACTAAACGATGCAATCTGAGAGAAATTCAGCTAAGATCTAAGCTCAGGGCTGACCATGTAAATTAGTGGTTAAGCAAGACACAGTCTCAAAGAACCGCAGTTACCCTGAGATTTTCAGGATCATGGCTCCTGGGCAGAGACATAGCAATTCAAATTGCAAAGGAAAATAAAAACCAGACAATATATTTTTTATTCAGTGACACTTGTAAGATGTAAAAATCATTCTCTTTATTATGTGTAGTGGAGGAAAAAAATTAATATGATGAGCTGAGTTATAGATGTGAAGAATATTGAAGCATTGAAAGTTTTGTTGCACATATACTTACCATGAGAAAGTGAGCAGGAAAGAGAAGAGATTTAAAATATCTTCTGGGCCACAATTTTGATTGAGCTGGTGGAGTAACCAGCCACATGAAGAGACTTAATACTAGTCTCCTGGGAGAAGAGACTTCTAAGCAATTCTTCTAATTATAAAGAGATATAATGAAACATGATGGCATAAATAGTAACTTGAAGTAGGACATCCAGAGACTGGGACTTGATAGATATGAATTTCACTAAGAGAAATCAGAAGAAGTGAAGGAAAGAATTTTGGCCTCAAGGACTCAGTAGATCAGACTCCCTCAGTGGTCCCCATGCACCTCTGCCTGGTGAGGACCAGCTGGATGGCAAAACAAGATTCTCATGTGGGGAGAAAGTCAAAGCTCTTCCTCCTTTAGAGAAATGGTGGCCACTTGCAGACTCTTGGGTTAACTGTCTTTCTGGCTGATTCTATAGCCTACTAAGTGATGTGGGCCCCACGGCAGGGTGCAGCTTGACTCAATTTCCAGACCACGGTCACAGAGTCCCTCACACTCCACAAGGTATTGCCCCCAGAGAGGACTCACAACCAGTTTTCATTATCTCCTTAAGAGAGGTTTACTGCCATGCGATTTACAAATTCCCAAAAACCCACTGGAGGGTCAGCTATGAGTCAGTCCCAACTCAATGGCAATGAGTTTAGTTAATTGATGGATTCAAGAGACGCTTCTAACCAAACCTACTACTATCAAGTCAAGTCTGACTCATAACAAGTCTTTAGTGAATGAAAGGGCTGGTGAACTGCCCCACCGGATTTCCCAGATCGTTAAGTATTTAGGAAGCAGGCAGCCATATTTTTCTCCTGAGGAATAGCTGGTGGATTTGAACTGCTGACATTTTGGTTAACAACCAAGCACTGAACTGCTAGGGCACCTTAAGAGGGGCTTACTATCTGCTGAATTAACATTCTTCAAGATCCAAGATTCAATCTGCATAACTCCTGTAACCTTCTGTCACTGAGACTACGTCGGCATTTGTAGGCACAGAGACTAAGCAGTTCTCTGATATTTTTAATCTACTTTTTTAAATAAAAGAAGCCAAAACAAAATTATATCAATAATTCTTGTGGACTGGAACTATATATCTCTGTCAAGTGACTGCCTTGAGCAATCTTTTCTCCACTGCATAATTACAAACCTGCAAGAAACGTGATGTATAATGAAGTCACTGGTGTAACCTTAACTGGCTCCATGCTAATAGGTGTCTCTCTCACTTTGCAAATTATAACCTGCAAAACGATGACATGTCTGGAAAGCAATGAAGGGGACTCGTGAAGCTTAGCAGCAAGAGTCAGGAAAACGCCCATGAGAAGCTATCGCAGGCAGATTTATTATGACATTAGACAATACTCGTATGGCATTAATTATATCCTCTGTGCTTTACTGGATTGCAGCCCCAGACAGCGTGGCAGGTAGTAACACCCCATCCACAGTGCCTCTCAGCCATTTATCCATGACATCTTTGTAACAGACACCCTGCTGCATTAGAAGCCCCAGGCCAGGCCCCAGAGACGTTGGCTCTCAGCATTCCCTACTGCCTTTCAATCTGGTGGGCAACTAGGGGAAGCTAAGTGAATGCAGAGAAAGCTGGACAATTCTGCCTAAAAAAATGACATCTCAAGATCGAAGGACACAAGGAAAGGATGGGCAAGAGGCTGGAAACTGGACTGGAGAAGAAGAGGGGAATACACAGTGTTTTTCTAGCTAAAGCAAGAGTGGGCATAAATTTGGGTAAAGAAATGGAAAATTTTAATGTCTTTGAGCTGCTGATCTTCATGAACTATTATTGATCCTTCTCATTAAGAAAGGATACTTAGTGGTACGGTGGTTAAGTGATTAGCTGTTAAGCAAAAGGTCAATGGTTCAAACCTCCCAGCCATTCTAGTCAAACAACCCTTTGATCCTCATATTCTGCTACATTTCATCAAAAAAGCATCTGCCGTCAACCATGAGAACTCACTATCTCTCCATGTTGACATCATTGGGTAATTTTGAAGTTCATCTTTCTTCTGAACCAAAATATGCCCCCTCTAACTGCTAGGGAAACACAGAAAGACTCTGCTTACTGTCCCCCTTCAGTGACAGACCTTTCCGTACTTAAGGAAGCTATTGTACCCCCAAGATTACCTGTCCTTAATTTAGCATGAATATGCCTGACTCTGGCCCATTGGGACACTATTTTCAAAAAGAAAAGAGGAAATAATTTAATTAAAGCAATAAAAACAATATACAAGCTATCTATACACATGGAAAAAACTAATTGATAGTTCATACATGAACCCCAAAATGAAAGTACTTGGTATATCTTAAACGGCCACCCTAGATCAAATAAAACCCCATTTTTAATCAAATTATAGCTTGTTTTAAAATCTCTGCTTCCACTATTCTGAAAAGGCAATTTAGCTTCTTGTAAAAGTTTAACTGTTTTGTAACATAAAAAGAGCAAGGCTCAAGATTTTTGTTAAAAAATGCTTGTTGTTGAGTGTTTGCACAGCATGATCCAAAAAGAATGCCTTGGTCAATGTGTACCAGAAGGTTCAGAAATAGAAATGATAATATTAAGGGTTGTTGTTTAACAACTCCTTGTAACTTTCTGTCATGCAACCCCCTTATGCCTTTATTCTACTTGATTACAAAAATCTCACTCTATCCTTGCAATCTGGAAAACTAGAATACCTTGCCCAAGTGCTAATGTGTCCCTCCATTCATGAATCTTTGTCTTTAAAAAAACTCTTTGCTGTTACTTCTAACAGTGTAAGATGGGTAGTTTGCTACAAAAATAACTGCCAGTAACAGTACTAGCAGCAGTAGAGTTGATTTCGGTTTGTGGTGGTTCAAAGTATGTTACAGAAAAACTGTGCTTAATGGTTGGTTGGTTGATTGGTTTTTCTTAATGGGGTTTTCAATGAGTGAGTTTTCAGAAGTAGATAATCAGGTCTTTCTTGTGAGGCACCTCTTGATGTTGTTATTGTTAGGTACTATCAAGTTGAGCATAACTCCTAGCGGCCCTATGAGCAACAGATCTAAACCCTGGCCTATCCTGTGCCAAACGCAGTATCTTTGACACACGTGAGCCCATTACTGTAGTTACAGTGTCAATCTATCTGGTTGAGTGTCTTCCTCTTTTGCTCCAATCCTCCAGCCTTTCAAAGTATGTTGTCCCTCTCCAAGGAATAGCCTCTCCTAGCAACATGCCCAAAAGTATGTTATCTTTGCTTCCAAGAAGTACTTTGCACCCTCTCCAAGACATATCTGTTTAATTCTTTTGGTAGTCCATGGAATATTCTATATCTTCTGTAACACAACTCAAAGGCATCAGTTTTTCTTCTGTCATCTTTATTCATTGTCCAATTCTCAAATCAATCCCCAGTGATTGAAAAGACCAAGGCCTGAATCTGGTACACCTTAGTCCCCAAACTGACATCATTGCTCTTCAATAATTTGAAGAGGCCCCTGGCTGAATACTTACCCAGTACAATACAACTTCTGATCTCCTGAGTGCTAGTATCAAGGGTGTTGATTGTGGATACAAATAAGATGAAGCCGTTGAGCATTTCAATCATCTCTCAGTGTTGTGTCCAGTGGCAAGAATTTTTGCTTTCTTGATGTTGAGATGCAAACAATATAGAGGACTATAGTCTTTGGCCTTCTGGAGAAAGCACTTCAAATTCTCACTTTCAGCAAGCAGGTTTGTGTCATCTACATAATGCAGTTCTGATGCCGTAGTCTTCTTCATAGAATGCAGCTTCTTCAATAATTTGCTCAGCATACAGATTGAATAGGTATGAAGAGAGGAAAAAACCCTGATGCACACCTTTCTTATTTTCAAATCGTGCAGTGTCCCCTTGCTCTGTTCACATGACAGACAGTCTCTTAGTCTAGCTATAGGTTTCAGACTGGCATAATGAAGTGTTCTGGGATTCCCATTCTTTTCAATGTTAGGCATAAATTGGTATGATCCACACACCTCTAGGTCAATTCCAAGCGGCACCCTTTCAATTAGAAGCCATGAACATTAACCATTTGCACCCAAGGACTCTAGTTGAGAGTTAGGGGGAAGGTTAAAGGAAAAATTTCAAATAACAAAAATATAAATTCATGACTCTCAGTTTTGATTTTCTTGTGGATGTAAAGTGAACACATATTAAAGATTTCATTTACTTCGTTATCTAGTGAAAGAACCTGTAAAATATTATGGCCAGTTCAAAGGACAATCCAGAAAATAGACACATTAATAGGTAAAGAATATTGAAATGAATATGCAAATAGGGGCCAAATGGCATCTTTCATAGCAGGGAAAGGAAACTAATTGAATGCCTATGAGGACAGGACAAAATGCGCGCGTCTGTAGACAGGAATTCTTTTTGTGCTATCCATTAGCTACAATTCACAGAGTTTTAAATAGCTCAAAGGCAATGAAAGGTACAGAGCTACCATGGAATGAAAAGAAACACTTTGAAAGGGCCCACTCTAAACACTGCATCATGTTCTGCCGAAGCACAAATTTCCCCTCTACAGATTCATGTACTGAGTGTCCAGAAAATAATTCCGGGAAATATTGGAAGGCTGAAACCTAAAGGCTGGATCTTTCGAACTTGCCCCAGTTTCTATATATAATGTGTCAAAACAGTGTAAATTCCGCACCACTGATCATTCTCTGATAACCTGCCAGAGAGAAATTGTCATAACTCACAGAGTAAAGAAGTTGCCCGCTGTTGTAAATGGATCTATTTGCCTAAATGCCTTGTTTATTTAACTCATTTTTAATGGAAGCTAATTGGGCTGGCTGCAGGGAAAGGAAACTATATTATGACAAGGGGAAAAGAAACTCAACCACGTAGTGCTTCCTGTGTATTTCTCGTGATCCTTGGATGGGTGGATTTGGTTCCCATCCCTGTCTCGTCAGTGTGAGAGCTCTAGCGCTCAAAGGGTTTCAAAGACCTGTCCAGACTCGGAAACCTGCTCACAGAACTGATGGCCAACACTTTTTTACCCAGCATCATCGGGTTCTTGTCCTGCCTTCCTTTCCTCGTTGCCAAAATTTCTTTTCTTTTTAATCCTTTGCCCAAATTTCTTTTTATATTTTTTTTCTAAACTGTTAATTACCATTTCCCTTTTGATCCATATCCACATGCTTTTTATGAAGTGGCACAAAGAATAAATAAGTTAAAATCCACACTATCAGATACTGAACAGAGTGCTTGAACTCAAGTCCATGCAGCTGCTTAAGATAATGACAGTCCACACCGTGAGCATTTTTCTCCCTCCCCAGCCCATCAGTCTCCATCACCACCTCCTGGTGGATCTCAGGACTAATGCTGCATGCTCTGGGCTGGGGGGGGGGGAATGGAGAAGCTCTTTGATTTTGAATTCCATGTATCACACTGGTGGTGGCGTTTGGTGCCTTTGGGTCAGCTGTAACTCATAGTGAGCCTTTGCACAACAGAAGGAAACTCCGCTTGGTCCTATCCCATCCTTAAAATGCCCATTGCTGCAGTCACTATGGCAAACTATCTTATTAAGGGTCTTCCTAATTTTCCATGCCTTCCACTGTTCCGAGCAGAATGTCCTTCTCCAGGGACTGGACCCTCCTGACAACATGCCCAGAGTATGTGAGATAAAGTCTCGCCATCTTTTCTTCTGAGGAGCACCCTGGCTACTCCTCTTCTAAGCAGAGTCGGTTTTTTTATTTGGGCAATCTCTAACAAAGTATTGACGCTTTTGAATTGTGACCTTGGCAAAGAGTAATGAGTACATACCACGGACTGCCAAAAGAACAAACACGTCTTGGAGCAAAGTGCAACAAGATGCTCTTTAGACGTAAGGATGGTGACTCTTCATCTCATGCACTTCAGGAACGGTATCAGGAGGGACCAGTCCTTGGAGAGAGCCATCATGCAGGGAAAGGGAGAAGGTCAGCTAAAGAGAAGACTTTCAACAAGATGAATGGACAGCAAAAGAGAGTGGCTGTGACAATGGGCTTGAGCAGGTAGTAGATCATGAAGATGGGGCAAGACACGCTCTTCACAAGGTAGCTGTGAGTCATAATTGACTCAGTGACCCTTTCCAACAACTGATGCAGTGAGGAAAGGAGACACTGTTGCTCTTGGTTTTAATAAAGTTGCTGTTGTTGTTGTTATGTGCCATCAAGTCGCTTGCAATTCACAGCGACCCTATGTACAACATCCCTAAACTCTGCTCTATCCTGTGCCAATCACACTGTCTCCAATACACCCATCCCGATTGCCCCAGTCACCGAATCAATCCACCTCATAGAGGGCCTTCCCCTCCTGTGCTGTCCCTCCACCCTACCAAGCATGATGTCCCTCTCCAAGAACCGGTCCCTCCTTACAATAAGTCCAAAGTATGTTAGACGGAGCCTCAGAGTCCTTGCCTCCCAAGGAGACGCCCAGTTTGACCCTTTCCAGGATGAACCTTTTGTTTTCCTAGCAGTCCATGGTACTCTCAATATTCTTCTCTAGCACCACAGTTCAAAGGCATCAATTCTCCTTCTATCCTCCTTAGTCATTGTCCAACTCTCTGATGCATAACAAGTGATTGCAAAGATCATGGCCTGTTATCAGATGCACCTTAGTCTCCAGAGAGACACCACTGCTCTTCAGTACTTTGAGAGGTCCCTAAGAGTAGACTTTCCCATCGCAATACGTCTTTTAATGTCCTGGCTACTGGTGCCAAGAGTGTTGACTGTGGAGCCAAGTAAACTAAAGCTGTGTACAATCTCAATCTCTTCATCATCCATCCTGATGCTGCCAATTGGCCCAGTGGTGAGAATCTGTCTTCTTGATATTGAGCCTCAATCCATGTTGGAGGCTGCAGTCCTTGACCCTCTGCAGCAAGCGCTTCAGGTCCTCCTCAGTTTCAGCAAGCAGGGTTGTGTCATCTGCATAGCGCAGATTGTTGATAGATCTTCCACCAATCTTGACCCCACATTCCTCCTCATAGAGCCCAGCCTCCCAGATAATCTGTTCTGCATACAGGTTGAAAAGGTATGGAGACAGGACACATCCCTGGCGCACACCCTTCCCAATTTTGAACCATGCAATGTTGCCTTGCTCTGTTCTGACGACTGCCTCTTGGTCCAAGTATAGGTTTCGCATTAGCACGATTAAATGTTCTGGGATTCCCATTCTTCTGAGAGTCAGCCACAGTTTATGATCCACACAGTCAAAAGATAATATTAATTATACTATATTATTCCACACTCTGTTGGTATGAACATGTCAATGGCTAAAAAGGGGGGCGGGGGGTTAAGCAAGGAAACTCTTTTAAATGGCACTGCTTGCTCCTAGCTACCTTTGGGGAGGAGGCAGCATTTCAAAAGGGATTCTCATGATGACCAGCCCTTCCTCAAGCTGGTGGTAATGTTCACTCCAACCAGCCCTGTGTATGGACCCCCTTCTACTCCCCACTCTCTGCACCCACCCTTGTTGTTGTTGTTGATTGCTGTTAAGTGGAGCACGACTCATAGCGACCCTATGAACAAAAGGCCTGCAGCCTTTCTAGAACTATCATCATTTATCACAGTTCATAGAATTTCCAGAGGCATGTTGCTTAGGAAATGGATGTCTTTCCTGAGTCCAAGCCTCTCCAGCCACTCCTGTGTTCCCAGGAGGGAGGGCTCTCCACACCGGATCCCGGTCCTGATGAGCACCTACCCTACCACCACCCTGAACATGGTTGTTTCCTCAAAGTCTTCCCCCTGTAGGATAAAGGCGCGGGAAGCAGTGCAATTCATTACAGGTCTCCCTCCTTTTGTGGTGCACCACTCTGTTGCATTTCACAGACACTGTGTTTTTTTTACAGATTGAAGGTTTGTGGCAACCCTGTCCAGCAAGCCTATCAACACTACTTTTCCAACAGCACATGCTCACGACAAGTCTCTGTGTCATGCTTTGATAATTCTCACACAATTTCAGACTCTGTCACAATGTCATAGTGTACACACTAGGCTCCAGCATAGTATACACATAACCTTTGCAAGCATTGGGAAACCAACAAATTCAAGTCACCTGCTTTATTGAGATATTTCTCTAGTGTAGTGGCCTGGATCCAAATTCACATTATGTCCCTGGTTTGCCTGTGCTGAAATATAAAGTACATGGTGATATCAGAGGAAAGAGCTGCTTTGTATGCCCCATGCCAAGAGTGTCCTCAAAATAATTCCAAATAGCTCCTTGATACCTCAGAGACTTACCTAATTAAGCATCTACTAACATTTTTGGTACCAGCAGTCAAGAAATCAAAAGACATATTGCGCTGGGAAAGTCAGCGGTCAGATACTTCTCCAAAATACTGAAGAGCAATGATTTCAGATTAAAGACTAAGCTTTACTTGATTTAAGCCATGGTCTTTTCAATCACCTGCTATGCATGTGAGAGCTGGAAAGTGAATAAGTATGACAGAAGAAGAATCAATGCATTTGAGTTGTGGTGTTGGAGAAGAGCGCTGTGTGTTCCACGGACTGCCAAAGGAACAAATACATATGTCTTAGAGAAAGTATAATCAGAGTGCTTCTTGGAAGCAAGGATGAAAAAGGATGCTTCCTCTCACATACTTTGGACATGTTGTTGGGAGAGGCTATTCCTTAGGAAAGGACATTATGTTTAGAGAGTTTGAGGGTCAATAAAAGAGAGGAAGACCTTCAATGAGATGCATCAACACAGTGCTGCAGTAATGGGATCAAGTATGGCAGAGATGAAAAGAATGACAGAGAATAGGACAGACTTCCAATTATGTGAAATGACGTCTCACCATTCTTTCTTCTAAGAAGCACACTGGCTGCACTTCCTCCAAGATCGATTTCTTTGGGTTTTGTGTGTGTGTGTGTGTTTTTTCCAAAAAGAATGCAATATTCTTCTTGGACTGTTGACTGTTGTTAGGTGTTGGGGAAGAATTTTGGGTTAAACATTCTTCATCAACGCCACTAAGGTATCAAGTCTTCTTCAATCTCTCATTTCATAGTACAACTTTCAAGTGTATATATATATATATATATATATATATATATATATATATATATATAGGCTTAACATTCACTAAATGGACTTTCAGTGTCAAAACTATCCTAACCAAGTGTTTAAAAAGTGCTATTTTAATTATTGAAATTACTTGCTATGCATCAGAGAGCTAGACAATGACTAGGGATGATAGATAATTGATGCTGCTGAGCTGTGGTGTTGGAGAAGAGTATCGAATATGCCATGGACTGCTAGCAGAACAAACAGGTTCATCCTGAAGAGGGTGATACCAGGCTGCTCCTTGGAGGCAAGGATTCTGAAGCTCCGTCTGACATACTTTGGACATATTGTATGGAGGGACCAGTCCTTGGAGAGGTATGTCATGCTTGGGAGGGTGGAAGGACAATGCAGGAGAGGAAGATCCTTGATGAAATGGATTGATTCAGTGACTAGGGTAATGGGGGTAAGTGTGTCAGAGACAATAAGATTGGCACAGGATAGAGCAGAGTATAGGGCTGTTGTACAAAGGGTCACTATGAGTTGCAGGTGACTCAATAGCACATAACAACAACAATGTAATTCTTCAGATCATAAAACAAAAGGGAGCTCTGGTGTTCTAATGGTAAGAAGTCGTACTGCCAATGCAAGGGCAGGTAGTTCGAATTCACCAGCTGCTCTGTAGGAGAAAGACGGGAAATCTTCTCCCATGCCATTTACAGCCTCTGAAACCCCTCTGGAGAGTCAGCTATGAATCATTTCTGACTTGGTGGTACATAACAACAACATAAAACAAAGTTACTGAACAAAATTGCTTTAAGGTACATTTTCAGCACTGAAACCTCATGGCACAGGGAGAATAAACTAGTCCATGGCCCAATTCTTCTTTGCATCTTTTCAAGGAATCCTGAAGTGGCACATTTGGGGTTCAAGAGTAAATTTAAAGAAACCCAGAAAAGTTATAGGTGGATCAACTTTCAGCCAATCAGGTCCTCCCCAGTAATACAGTTGGCCGAGATGCTCCTGGCGTTCTGCCTAAGTGCTCTTGCAGCTAAAGCGATCTGGAAAACATCAAGGGGCCCTGTCATTAGTGTCTCCATGCAGTGGCAATGGGACTCCTCAGAGAGCAAATTTGCACACAGAGTGGGACACTAATTAAAACAGAATTCCATGTGGACATTTCACTTGTGGATTAGCTAAATGCAATTAGTATCTGGGGCAGAAAGGATACTGTAGGAAGCAGGCTGAATGGGTACATTCTGGGGTGGAATGGAAGCGTTTGGCTCTGGCTACAATGCTTAAGGGACCTGACTCTGCACTCTCCCGAGGTGCCTCATCAAAGTGAAATCAGGCCCACAAAGCAAGCTGGGAAAATCCCAACCATCAGTTCATAGAGCAGATTTACTGGATTCTCAAGTTTATGCTAGGCTTCTTTGTATAGCCTGTCTTGCTTACCACATTTAAAAGCAGAGTGTAACAGAAACAGATTGAAACATGAAGTAGTCATTTGTCATCTACCAGTAACTTGAGATATCAAAAGCTTGTGTCCAGAAAAACCTTGCAAATAATCTTTTCTTGGGGGGAAAAGAAAAAGGAGGTGGGAGGGCAGGTCTAGCCAGCTGGTACAGAGGAATGTGAATCGACTGAGGCAAATAATTAAGGCGCTCATGCAGACTGCTAAAACTTATTTTTATTCTCCTTGTCCACAGGTAGGTGATCTGGTAGCAGAGTGTGATTTGTGTTAGATTGTTAACCTAAAGGTCAATGCTTCGAATCTACTATCTGCAACCTGGGGAAAAGACAGGCAGTCTCCTCATAAAAGTTTACAGCCTTGAATACCTAAGGAAGGATAGCCACAGAGCAGAATCAACCCGATAGCAGAGGGTCTGAGTTCCTAGAGTTTTCCCAGAGATAAGATAGTGACCTAGTGGTAAGGAGCCGCACTGACAATGCAAAGCTATCTAGTTCAAATCCACCAGCAGCTCAGCAGGAAAAATATGGACAATTGCCTCTTGTGTGATTTACTGCCTCTGAAAACTCACTGGAGGGTCAGCTATGAGGTGCTTCTGACTCAACAGCACAAAACAATGCAAGATAAAGAGGCTTGAAAATAGAAGTTAGAGAAAAAAAATTAAAAAAAAAAGAAAATAGAAGTTAGAAAGTACATAGTGGTGGAGGGTTTTCACATTAAATCACAAAGAAAGTAGGGTAGAAAAATCTAATTTTCTATACATCTGTAAATGGTATTAGAAACTCAGTTCATCCACACAACACAGTACATGCACAGAATAGTAAAGGCATTTCCAGAAAGGAAATAACATAGAATCTCCCTGGTTCCTTACAGTCTATCCTTGACAAGGAAGAGATCCAGAAAGTTCCAATGTCCAACAGGAGGGTAGGGGGACATATGGAAGATAACTGAGAGTCTTGGTTTCTATGCTTAACTAGGGATTTACATAGTAAAAGATAAAATGATCCGTTGATAGAAGGTTGAGGAATGGTCTACCCCAGCTAGGAGGCAGAAGATCCCCAACTCCAGCCAGAATCGAGCTTACAATTTCTCCAAAGAAACTGCTAGCATATGGGCCACAGCTCAATCAGGAAACAGAAACCATACTATTTACTTGATCAGAGAGAATTTACTATAAAGAACTGGCAGAAAGGTAACTGAGAATGCCCAAAGAGAATTCTAAAGTACCGTGGATAGAAAATGCAGCAAGAACAGCCAACCTCTGAGGGTTGAAGGAGCAAAGGAAAGAGATTAGCATTATTAAAACTTACGTATGTGGAGGAAGAGTCCTGTCAACGTGAAAAGAAGACCCATGAGGAGGGAACTCTGACTTGTTGATGCTGCTATCTCTAAGTGCACACAGCAGGCTAGAGCTGTGATGCTGGAAAGAATGGCTTCCACTGATGCTACTCGGGAGGGAGTTCAGCTGAAGGGCTGTGGAGCCCTGATTGCAGTGATGCATAGAGACAGAGAGGAGGCCCAGGAGAAGCAGAAGAAAGGAGTGAATCCCTTCTCCCTCCCTCCCCCAGCTCTGCAGTCTCCCTCAAACAGGGAACTGGAGGCAAACAGAAGAAGTGTTTACAGAGTCCCAACCCCACTTTTGAAAAGCCAAGGACAGAAGTGTGGGTTTGGATCTAAACAGTAATAATAGCTCAAGAGTGGACACAACTAGTTTGTTCAGGAACTAGACAACAGGACGCAACAGCAGTGAACAAAAGACCAACCTTCTTCTGGTACATTCAGGGGAGTGATTTGTTTTTTCCTGTAGTCTTCCCCTCCCTCAGGCTTTGGACTTTGCTATTGTCTCCACTTGGAACTCTGGGGTTGTGATCTTTCCCAGGGTACTACTGCTGCTGCTGCTGCTGCCACCTGGACCTCAAGAGCAAGGTGTGTGAGCAAGACAATATGTCACTTTGAGGTCTGTCCCAGGAGCTTTCTAGGTTCTAACTTTAATTACTTACAGCACTACAATACTGCAGGTTTAAGGGTGATGAAGGAAAATTGCCACACAGAACAAAAAGGAACTTAAAATCGAGCAGTAGGTATCGCCGGTGATAAAGTGCGTCAGCTGTTTTCTCTTTATTGACCCCTGTCCTTAGGGACTGAGTGCGCATCATGTTCCTGGGGCCTGTGTTCTTACCTTCTGAGCTCTCAGCCCAAAATCAGAAAGAGAAAAGTTGATAAATCTTGCTAATTGGTTACTCACAGCAAATTCCATTTTCTTGTCTCATCCTCTCAAATCCAGAACCTGCCTAGAATCTCACTTTTTAAAAGCAACAAGCCCATCATCAGCATTTCCAGAATGAAAGAACATTTTTTTTCTCTCTGTGAGGAAAAATATACCACTCTTCTTCAAACATAAAAGCTACTGAGGTCAGGCAAGCTCTAGTGGCCTAGTGGCAAGAAGCTGCAACTATAGTCTCAGGGGTGCACAGTTCAAATCCACCAGATGCTCTGCTGGAGAAGGAGGAACAATCTCCTCCTGTACAGTCAGATCTGATTTGACGGAACACACAAAAAATAATGAAATAAAATAAATTTAAAGAAAAAAAGTTAAAAAAAAAAAGCTACTGAGGTCAATGTTTTTATTCTTCTTTCTTTCATCCTAATAGTTGTCCTGGGATAGGCAAATCTCTTGACTCCTCTGAATGAGACAGATTATGGGTTCGTTATTTCTGCCTGTTAAGAGTCCACTTCCTCATCAGTAAAATGAAATAGTTAGATGAGATCCACCCCGAGATCTCTACCAGAAATACTATTCTATGATTATGAAAATAAATGGAATTTTTTTTGTTGTTTGGTAAATGTTTTTAATTAACTTTATTAGTAATCTAGTACTAATACCTATGAGTAATAGATAGTGACTTTATTGTACTCTATGTCTATATTCTTTGAAGAGTAGAGGGGTCAGTAAAAGAGAGGAAGGTGGAGATGGACAGACAGCGACTGCAGCACTAGGACTGGGCATGGTGGTGATTGTGAAGATGGTGCAAGACAGGGTAGGGACTATGAGAGTCAACTCAATGCCACCTAACAACAAGGCCGGGAAATTGATGTTGTTCACATTAGAATGTTTAGCCCCAGCATAGTATATGACCTGTTACAAATGTTAAACAAGTTATAAATTAGTTTAGAGAGAGACTTTTCAAATCATGATCCTAACTATTTGGTGAAAAGTTTGTAGTTGCTAAATGATTCCCTTAGAGTTTTCTTCATATATTATGTATACTTTGTCATTGTATGTAGGCATTTGACTTTTATGCATCAATATTCTTTGCTATTTTTCATCATTCTGACATTTAATGTCTCAGCTTGTAACCCTGAGTGATTTCATTACATTTAATCCAAATAATTTTGAAGGTCTGTCTCCATGCTTTGAGATCAGAAGAAATAGACAGTACCCTACTATTATTACTGAATATTTTATCATCAATCGATGGAATATTTTATCAAGGACCCAATAAATAGAATCTGACCTAAGGGAGGGAAAAGGTAGAAGGGACTATTAAATCTCTATGGAAACAACACTTATTAGACCTACTGAATCTGTAGAACCCATGAATCTCCTTTCCTACAGTAAACCAACAGATTCATCCTGGAGATGAATTAAACCAGTTAAATCGGGCTGCTCCTTAGAGGCAAGGATTCTGAGGCTTCATCTGACATCCTTTGGTCATGTTGTAAGGAGAGACCAGTCCTTGGAGAAGGACATCATGCTTGGGAGGGGGGAGGGCAGGCGCAGGAGGGGAAGGCCCTCTTGGAGGTGGATTGATTCTCAGGTGACTGGGGCAATCTGGATGAGTGTGTCGGAAACAATAAGATTGGCACAGGACAGAGCAGAGTTTAGAGCTGTTGTGCATAGGGTCGCTATGAGGCACAAGCGACTCTACGGCACATAACAACAACAGTAAACCTTAACCCTTAAACTGAAACCATCTGATGAATGAAGTAAAGTAACAATTCATCTCAACTAGTGTTAGATTTGGGCCTTTCACATGTTTCAAGAATTATCTACAGGTGATAAAACTGAAAACAGTTCCTCTAAAGCACAGATGGAAATTTCAAGAGTAAAAGTTAATGATGGGTAAACAATATAGGTAGAGATAATGAGAATGTGAATATAACCAGTAGCATTAATCTGTACATATATGAATTGTTGGGCAAGCATATGTTTTGTTGTGTATATTTTCACTAAAAAAAAAACAAAAAACAAACCAAACAACCCTATTAAGTAATGCTATTTTATTAAATTACCTGCAGTTTAATGAGGGTTACTTGTAAAATTTTTGCATTTCAACACTAATGTGTCTTAAATTGATATATTGATCATGATTACAGAAAGTTCTCAGCATTGGCTTTTCAGGTTCTCAATGAAACAAGTTTATCAACTAGATCTCATCAAGGACAAAGCAGGAATGGGAACAGATATGGTTAGTGCAGGAATGTCATCCTCAGGCAGTATAAATTTCCACTAATCAGATCCTAAGAATCATAAAGCAAAAATAGGTCCCTCTAAGAACATAAGTTATGCACGTAACACAATCTTGCTTACTGAAAGTGAGGAGAACTTGAAACACTGGCTGCAGAAGATCAAAGATTACAGCCTTTGGTACAATTACAGCTCAACATTAAGAAAACAAAGGTCCTCATCACAGAGCAAACAGATAACATCATGCTAAATGGAGAAAGGATCAAAGCTGTCAATAATTTCATCTTGCCCGGATCAATAATCAACACACCCTTGTTACCAGCAATCAAGGACATCAGGAGATAGATTATGTTGAACAAGTCTGCTATCAGAGATCTCTCCAAAATACTTAAGAGTAATGTCATCTTGAAGACTAAGGTGCCCCTGACTCAGGCTATCCTTTCAATCACTTGCTACATATCTGAGAGCTGGACAATGAGTAAGGATAACAGAAGAAGAACTGATCCTTTGAGCAGTGGTGCTGAAGAAGAACAAACAGAGAAGTCTTGGGAAAAGTACAGCCAGAGTGCTCCTTGGGGGC
This sequence comes from Elephantulus edwardii, assembly GCF_000299155.1. Taxonomy (NCBI): domain Eukaryota; kingdom Metazoa; phylum Chordata; class Mammalia; order Macroscelidea; family Macroscelididae; genus Elephantulus; species Elephantulus edwardii. The sequence continues at coordinate 7,740,963 of NW_006399827.1, forward strand.
AAAGATTACAAAGCTCTGTCTCTCATACTATGGGCATGTTGCTAGGAGGGGCTATTGCTTGGAAAGATTGGGGGAGGTCAGCGAAAAAGAAGACTCCCAAGGAGATGGAATGACACAAGGCCAGCAGCAATAGCTCAGTGTGTCAGAGATGATGGGGTGACACAAGATGGGGCAGGGTTCAGGTCTGTTGTTCACAGGGTAGCTATGAGTCATATTGGTCTTGACAACTCCGAACAACAAGAGTACTGCCGTACTGACCATGATAGACAAAGAGTTAAACAGTTTGTTCCCGTCTTGAGCTTCATTCAAATATAAATGGAAAGTGAAGAAGTTAATGTAGCAGCTTGTGATTTCTGTCATAAATCACAAAAATGAGCTGCAGCCTTTGGTCTGGAAATTTTAAAGTTTATTATGCTCTGACTCATGTAGTCAAGAATGACATCAACACAATCTCAATTTTTATATATAAGGTGATGACAACCTTGACTGATGCCCACTTTTACTTTTGCATTTCCAAAAGCCAAAGTATGCCTTCTCCAGCCAGACAGAATAAATTCACATTGACTTAAGAAATATCTTATCAAATAAGCTCTCAAGCTTCATCTAAAGGGATGTCTCTTTAGGGCAATGGGTTCTATCACAGGCTTGCTTGGCTCCTCTGCTCCTAAAGAACTCTTTAGTAACAATTTAGTCACATGATTTCAGTTCAAGAATTGCTATTAACTCCAAGGGTTTTGAAGGCATTCAACACTGGGTTCGAATCCTGGTTCTCTCTATTAATTAGATGTTTCATTTATGGCAATTTAATTCTTCTATTTTTAGATTCCCCCACCCCCATCTGTAAAAGTGCCTAAGAGTAACCATCTCAATAGAAGGATAATTCTTCATCATAAGCAAAGGCCTATGTGCAGTACCAACAATCAGTTTTATTCTCATGATGAGATACTGGAATCATCGCCATTGAGAATAGAACCAGACAAGGGTGTTCACTGTCACCACTCTTACTCAGTATTGTACTTAAAGGCCTACTTAGAGCAGCAAGGCAATAAAGAGAAATAAAGGACATTCAAATTGGTAAGGAAGAAGTACAAGTATCCCTATTGGCATGTGATATGATCCTATTGATAGAAATCCCCAGGGACTCCAGAAGAAAGTTATTGGAACTAGCAGAAGGCTTCAGCAAAGTGACAGGGTATAAGATGAATATTTTTAAAAAGAAATTGAATTCTTCTACAGGAATTAAGAAGAATAAATTACCCAATGAATAATATAATTTTCAAAACAATACAACTAGAGACCAAAAAGACTTATAAAAAATTGATACACTGCAAAACACTACTTTAAGAAAACAAAAGAGACCTTCAAATGATAAAACATACCATGCTCATAGATAAGAAAGAATAACATTCAATGCAAAGCTTTCTGTAGATATAATGAAGTCTCTATCCAAATTCTAGCACTCTTCAATGAAATGGAACAATTACTCTCCCACCCCTCTAGCCTCAGAGCAGATGCCATGGGCCAGTTCCCAAAAAGGAAGCCAATCCTCATCTTCAGAACTCTAACCAAAATGTAGAGCAATTAGCCTTGCTATACACTAACCGAGAAAAACAGATGGGAATTTATTACTTGCTGAAGGTAGAGTCCTCTCTTAACCCCGTTTCACCTCCTATCAAGCCTGCCTTACCAGTCCTCACAGTTCTATAATTGAACAGGAAAGGGGTTGAACTAACAGTTAATCGAGGTGCCTATTTGCAATAAACACAATGAAATCTCACTTCAAGAACAAATACAGAAGCACAGTCACAGCTCTGAGTCACGCCTACTGATGAAGCAGCTTCCCTCCTGACTTCCTGAGACCAGCAGAGAAGACACTCGAATTCTGCAGTGTGGGTGGGGAAATAGCTGTCTTGCCCAGCCTCATGTATGTCTCATAGAAACATCAGAAGAGATCAAGTACTCCTATAAGATTTGGACAAATTATTTAACCACTCTATGCCTCCATTCTTCTTCTGTAAATGGAGGTAAGGGGGTGGAGTGGTGGTAGCAGTGATCCAACAGTAGAATTGTTCCATGAAGGAGACTCAGATTCTACTTCTGATCAATGCATCTCATGTTCATCCACCCCACCCTCCATCTGTCAATGAAGGTTTGTGTTCTGCTATGATGCTGAACAGGTTTTGGGGGAACTTCGAGACTAAATTGAATAGGACAGAAAAACCTGGTAACCTACTTCCAAAAAAAAAAAAGTCTTCCAGTGAAATCAATATACATCACAGGTATAATCTGCTACAGATTGTGGTTAAGGCAGAAGATCAGGCCCATTTCATCCCACTATACATCCCATTCTCATATTACTTCGAGAGCCAACTCCATGATGACTAAACCCCACCATAATATAACATGGTTGTAAAGACTAAATTAATTAATGGATGGAATGTTTAGGGACAGTACCTGGGAGATAGTAAATACTTTATGCTACTACTATTGTTTTTATTCTTAGTATCTGTTCCTAGTTATTTGAGGACAGAGGAGACTTGGCCACGCTTCCATGATTATAATAAAAATGAGAGCCAATGTTCATTGAACACTTACTAAGCATATATTTCATAATCTTTGCTGCCACGTTATGATAATGATATTATTATCTGCATTTTATAGACAAGAAAAGTGAGACTTAGAAAGTTCAGAGCCATACAAGCATAGGAGTCTAGATATTCCACTTGATCCGGCTTAGGTTTATGTCACTACAGAGCCTGACTATATCACTGGGTAGCTTTCTAGATGTAAAAAGAGCAAGGGCCACGTGAGGATAGCTATACCTGACTTCTACCAACTTCACAAAGGGGAATTGTCCCTGTCAACAGCATAAACAACACGAAACCAATTCCCATGAGGTCAGACATGTCCTATGTGCTCCTGTACCTCTTTCTACTCATCTCAACACCAAACTCATTGCTTTAATGGGTCCAAAATATAATTTGATAACTCACAGACCCTACCATCTTGGGAAATCAAAAGGCTTTAATCCAGGTTAGTAGCAGAACACAGTCAGAACACCTTCCAAAATGTGCTCACAGGCACCTCAACCTTGAACGTCATAGATTGAGGCCAGTGTTATATAATAAGTCCTCCAGTAAACTTGGGCAAAAGGTTCTTAGCTCTGGTCCAATAGTGTAGCATTCCCAAGATCCCATCTCATGAGAGGTCCCCGCTGTGGCTGCAATGGCTGCTGCTCCTGTGAGCCTTCTGGTTCTCTACTAATGAAACATCTTCCTCCTACTGTCGGATTGGCTCGATTTACTGGTGAGACTAGGTAATTCCCTTGTGGATTAATGAGACAAGCCAATCTCTTTGTGAATTGGTGAGATAACCAGTCCCCTTGTGGATAGGCTAACATGCCCTATTGACATATTTTCTGTCATCTACATGGCAAAGTCAAATTCAACGGCTAGGAAAAGTCATTTTGAACCATAAACTCCACACCAGACCTCCTGGAAATACTTGAAATGCTGAGCAATTATTCTTGCCACAAGTTCACATTTTGACAGTTTGGCAAAAGTTTCTTAAATATTTACAGGTCTTTGATTTCAAGCAACGTAAAAAGATTGTGTCTATCTTAAGCAGTGAGGATATCACAGGAGACCAGGGAGTCTCTTAATCAAATGGAAGATTGAAGGCTGAGTCTTGCATAGAGCCAGAGCATACACAGTCCCAGGAAGAAGAAAAAATAGACATGACATCAGGTCGAGATGCCACCCCTGGAGTGAGTAATGCCAGACATTAGCAGATTTTCTTATTTGCTCAAGATTAAAATTCTAGCTCAGTGAAAGGCTTTACTTTGTCTGCATCATTACAACAAATACTACTTCGAAGATGTAACTCTTCCCCAATCACATTTTGAGTGCCTTTGACCTGACAGGCTCATCTTCTAGCGCTATAGGCAACAACGCCCTTCCATTATTCACAAGGCTTTCAAAGGCCCATTATCTCATAAGTAGATGACCAGTCCAGCTTTTTTTAAAAATTTTTATTTATTTTATTTCATTATTTTTTGTGTGTACCGTCAAATCAGATCCGACTGGTACAGGAGGAGATTGTTCCTCCTTCCCCAGCAGAGCATCTGGTGGATTCGAGCTGCTCGCCTCTGAGATGGCAGTGCAGCTTCCTGCCACCAGAGCTCCAACCAGTCCAGCTTTTTAATCTGGAAGCTCAACTAAAACTTGTCCACCATGGGTGATGCTGCTGGTATTTGAAATACCAATGGCATAGCTTCCACTATGACAGCAACACACAAGCCATGACAGCATGACACGCTGGCAAAACAAGTGGACTTCTGCTTTCTTGACAACATCAAGAGTGACGTTCTAAAGAAAACAACAATTCTCACTACTGGACCTACTACCTTTCTTGCTGGATGGTCAAGAAGACTTGAAACACTTGCTGCAGATTATCAAGGACAGTCTTCAATATGGATTGTATCTCAACATCAAGAAAATAAAAGTAATCCTCACCACTGGACAAATAAGCAACATCATGATAGAAGGCAAAAAGTCTGGAATTGTCAATGGTTTCATTTTACTTGGATCCACAATCAACACTCATGGAAAAAGTAGTAAAGAAACCAAAAGGCATACTGTCTTGGGAAAATCCGATCAAGGACCTTTCTAAAATGCTAGAGCAATAGCCTGATCCAAGCCATGGCCTTTTTAATTACTTCCTATGTAGCTGAAAATTTGACAATGAACAAGAATGTCAAAAGAAAAAGCAATTATCTTCCCATCATGGTGAAAAAGCAATATCTTTCAGTCATGGCGTTAGAGAAGAATACTATCTCATGGACTGCCAAAAGAACCAACAAATGGTACAACCACCATGGAAGGCAGTGTGGCACTTTCTCAAAAAGTTACAAATAGAGATACCATTTGACCCAGCAACTTCACTACTGGGAATATACCCCAAGGAGACTATAACTGACATCCAAGCAGATATATGCACACCCATGTTTATTGTTGCGTTGTTCACAATAGCAAAGAGATGGAAGCAACCCAAGTGCCCATCAACAAACGAATGGATAGAGAAGCTGTGGTATATTCACACAATGAAATACTATGCTACATTAAAAAACAAGGAACTCATGCAATATTAAACAAAATGGGTGACCCTGGAGGGCATTATGCTGAGTGAAGTATCTCAGTCACAAAAGGACAAATACTGCATGGTGCCACTGTTGTAAAACAGTACTGACATCAGGGTCGGGGAGAGACTGAGAAAGATGGGTTCAATAATATATACTGCATTGAAACAGATGAGGGAGAAAACTGTTTAAAAGGGATATGTGATTAGGTATTTTTGTCATGACAGGAGTCTTGAACGAAGGCTACATGGTGGAGTGGGCCTGGGGAAGGATTCGTAAAACAATGAAAGAATTTTTCTTTTACTTTTCCAAGATGTTAGTGTACTAGGGGGAGGGTTGGAAGGGGGGAAAAGTGCAACAAGGAATGAATGGAAATCCAAAGTCTCTGTAAATTTTCATTAAAATTAATAATAAATTTTTTTTAAAGAACCAACAAATCTGTCCTAGAGATAGTGCAACCAAGGTGCTCCTCAGAGGCAAGGATGGTGGAACTTGGTCTTGCATAATTTCGCAAATTATCTATCATGGAATGATCAGTCCTTGGAAAGGACATCATTCTCAGAAAGATAGAAGGTCAGTTAAAGATAGAAGACCCTCGATGAGAAGGATTGACACACTGATTGCAACAATGGCCTTGAGCATGGCAGATACCATGAGAGGAGGCCAGGGTAGAGCATGGTTTTAATCAATTGTTCACAAGATCTCTATGAGACAAAGTCAACTTGATAGCATTGCATAGGAACAAGGTGGTGTTGGTGGTAAGAAAGTCCCAGACACCACACTCGGGTAAGGATGGCGCTGTTGGTACCTGAAATCAAGACATGCTTTTTGTCTTTGGGATTGTAAAGTCTGGGCTACTGTTGTTGCCCTAGTTTAGATTCTGCATCCCTGCAGAGACCCAGAGGGGATATACATCCCCAGGTGCCAGAGGGGTAATGTATTCCCTGCAAATATCCTGATCTCTTCAAGGTCTAGCACAGCCTTGCAGCCTCTAAAGAAAGTGGCCACAACCATTTATAACTTTGACCAGGGACATTGTTAGTTTGTCTGCTCTACATATTCCTTTTTATTATTCTAGGTCACAGTCATGAACATAAAAATATATTTTAAAAAATTAGATATATGTGTGTGTGTGTGTGTATATATATATATTCCCAGTCAAATTTCTGAATAGATAAGAAAATCATTGTCCCAACTATGATGAGTCATTTTCTGATGACTCTTCTAGGAGGAAAAAATATTTTTAGATGAGATTGCTACTAAGAAGGCAGAAACTTGTTAATAAATTATTCTTTTTCATAAATGCACAAAAATTCATATTCCCCTAAACTAAAATGAGCACTTTTCAAAACATTCAAGAGCATAAAAAGCTAAAAAACTCTCCCTAGATGAGAGGAGGCTAAGGACACATAGCAATGCAACACCATGTGATCCTGAGTTGGACTCTGACACTGAGTATTAGAGGTACAACTGGCAACATCTGAGGTCCGTGGTTAATAGTGTACGAACATCAATTTCTTAATGCTGGCACATGTGACCATAGTTCTGTACAATGTCAACAAGGGAAACTAGATGAAATCTATTTGGGAAGTCTCTATGCTGTCTTTAGGATCTCCAGCGGTCTAATGTAAACTATGTCAAAGCTGATAACCAAGAAATCGGTGATTTGAATCCACCAGTTGCTCCCCATGAGAAAGACGGGCAGCCTCCTCTCATAAAGATTCACAGCCTCAGAAACTCAATGGAGAGTCCTTGAGTCAGAACCAACTATTGATAGCAGGAGATGAGTACTACTATTACAACTTAACTGATAATATCAAAGAGTCAAAAAGAGAACAAAGGATGGTCTGCCCCTTGATTCAGAGCTCAACTAGGGTCTAAGAAAGCCTCAAGCGAGGTGAAGAGCAAACCTAGCTCAGCCTCACGTAAGCCCTGAGCATTCAGTAATAATCTGGCAGAAACACTCAAGCAAAAAGATAGAGCCAAAAGATGTCAGAGTTAACGAGCAATACCAGACCAAAAAAATAATTAAAACATAAAAGCAAGGTGAGGTCACTAGGTCACCTCTCCCTGTCACAAGACTTCCTCTCAACCTTGTGGCAAATTCCCATCACAATGCTGTAGAGCTGAGGCAGGTTTCCAAGGCTGTGAATCTTCGTGAGGGGAGACTTTCCTCTTCCTTCTGAGGAGCAGCTGATGGATTGGAACTGCCAAACTTTTGCTTAGCAACAAAGCATGCTAAATCAGAGAAAATAAACATCTTAGTTGGCCCACGTTTAGTGCTAAAAGCCCAGTAAAAACCAAAGTCAACCAACCCTTGTGCATATCAATAAAAGAAAACTTTTAAATTATAAAGTAGCATCAAAAGGAAGCCTGGGAGGCCAGGCAAACGCTGGGGTGAGAGGAAAGAAAAAGAACTGCAAAATCTTCTCTAGCCACAAAAAAAGAAATTAGGTTCTTATAAATGCTGCCACATGGATGAACCTTGAAAGTGTTATTATGACAAGTGAAAAAATAAGAAAAATGACAAATATTGTATAATCTCACTTATAAGACAGTTTTATAGAGTGCAAATTGATTAGCAGTTACCAGGGACAAGTGGCTGGGAGGATAAAAAAGTTTTGGAAATAGTGGTGATGGTTGCATGATGGTTATCTGGCGGCTGTAATTGTCACTGTTAATTAGCAAGAAGTTGCACTGCCAACTCAGAGGCAGTTGGATTGAATCCCCTGCTGCTCCTCAGGAGAAAGAAAAGCGATCTCCTCTTACGCAATTTACAGCCTCTGAAAACTCCGTAAAATGTCAGCGATGAGCCAGTCAGTCAGTTGTACACATAAACATGCCTGAAATGAGAAATTCTCAATGTCTTTTGTAATTCTTATTTGAGTTCAGGTTTACAAAGCAAATTAATTTTTCATCCAATCATTCCTAGGCTTTTTTTACCAATAAAGATTCATTTCAATATCTACAATGTAATCGTAATCTTTCCACCCCCCCCCCTATAATTCTGATTTCCATTAATCCTTCTACACTTCTCTGTGTTTTCCCTTTCTTAAGTGAAACTGTGCTAGTCACTCTCTTCTTGGATGTTCTCTTTCCTTTCACCCATCTTAATATGTGCCCATTAATTATTTATTAACTTTTGGTTTTTGGTGTGCTTTATTTTTTTTTTCTTGTTGTGTACCGTATAATCTGATCTGACTGACACAGGAGGAGATTATCCATCCTTCTCCAGCGGAGCATCTGGTGGATTCGAACCACATACCTTTGGGATTGTAATATAGCTTTTTGCCAGTAGGCCACCAGAGCTCCCTTACTTGTTTATTAGCTTTTATTCCACTCTCACTCCCTTACGTACCTGGTAATTATCAAAGAATAAATCTATCTATGTGTAAACATCTTATATTTTTTATGGCAGTAATCTATATAATAGTTGCCTTTTTTGTGACTGACTTATTTCAATTACTATAATGTCCTCTAGCTGGATCCACGTTATGCAGTATTTTGTGAATTGTTTTCTAGTGTTACACAATACTCCACTGGGTGAATGTACCACAGTTTCTTTATCCATTCATATGTTGATGGACACTTGGGCTGTTTCCATCTCTTTGGTTTTGTAACAGTGCTTCAATGAACATGGATGTGCAAGCATCTTTTGGTGCTGTATCTCCTCTTTCTTTGGGACATAAACCTATGAGGACAAATGTTTTGTTATATACATTTCACCACTACAAAATAACTTTTTAAAACTCTCTGAGATGAAAAGCAAAGGCCAAGAAGGTGACAGGGAAGTCTCTTCCACTTCTAGAACACACCTCCAAGTATAGTTTTTAGACCTTGACTATTTTTCTCCATTTTCCACTGTCTCCTCCAGAAATTTGCCCTATAAATTTCAAAATTTCTGTAGAGTTCGTTCTTGTAAAGCACGTCAAATAGCATGACAAGTGATCTGTGTTTTAGAATTGAGGAAGCAAAACTTGTAAATGGTAAAAATTTTTTATAAATTTTAATTGTGATTTTAACAAAAATTTATGGAAAACTTGGATTTCCATTGCTTCGTTGTTGCACATCCTTCCCTACCCTCCTACTTCAATTTTCTCTTTAAATTTATTGTTGCACAATTTCCTCTCTTCCCACGCCCTCCCCTGTCCGTCTTGTTCTGAACTGTTGTCATGTAAATAATGTCTAATCATATATTCCTTTTAAACAATTCTTTTCCTCATCTGTTCCAATGCAGTATTCATTATTTACCCCCTCTTTTCTTAGTTTTCTCCAATCCCAAATATCAGTCCTATTTTATAACAGTGGCATCATGTAGTATTTGTCCTTTTGTGACTGAGATATTTGACTCAGCATAATGACCTCCAGGGTCACCCATTTTGTGTAATATTGCATGATTTCCTTGTTTTTCACTGCAGCGTAGTATTCCATTATGTGAATATACCACAGCTTCTCTATCCATTCATTTGTTGATGGGCAGTTGGCTTGCTTCCATCTCTTTGCTACTGTGAACAACGCAACAATAAACATGGGTGTGCATATATCTGCTTGGATGTCAGTTATGGTCTCTTTGGGGTATATTCCAAGTAGTGCAATTGCTGGGTCAAATGGTATTTCTATTTGCAACTTTTTGAGAAAATGCCATACAGCCTTCCATAGTGGTTGCACCATTTTATACTCCCACCAACAGTGAATAAGGGTTCCAGTTTCTCCACAACCTTGCCAGCATTTTCTGTTTGCTGCTCTGTTGTACTTTGCTGTTATTACTGGGGTGGTAAATGGTAAACTCTTAAGCTCACAGAACTGACCAGTTCAGCTCAGGCCTTAGCAAGCACCATCTTCTTCATCACACTGCCCATTAGTGACTGGTTTAGTACATGTGTTGCAACACGTGTTTAGTACCACTCCTTGGAGAGGAACATCATGCTTGGGAGGGTGGAGGGACAGCACAAGAGGAAGATCCTTGATAAGATTAATTGACTCAGTGACTGGGGTCATGAGGGTAAGTGTGTCAGAGACAATAACATTGGCACAGTATTGAGCAGGGTTCAGAGCTGCTGTACACAGGGTCACTATGAGTTGCAAGTGACTTGACGGCACATAACAACAACTAACAAACAAGGTCCATATTAGAAACTATTTTTTTCATGATCCTTGTTTTTAAGCAGAGGGATAAAGGAGCCAAATGATACAATTCCATTTAATAAGCATGTATTAATAATTAATTATAAATAAATAATTAAAAGGTGATTTTAAACCGCAATGCAAATGTCAAAGGAGCCTTAAAATACAAGAGCCAAACTCTAAGAAAATTGTTAATAAAAGAAAACTTCAAATTATCTCAGCAAAACTAGAAGGAAGAATGTGGTCATTATTTCATTTTTAAAAAGGTTGGAAAATGTACACTTAAATATGCATATTAAATGTTTGCCTGAAAACACTAGTATAATATAAATGCAACTGGAAAAAACAAAATTCCATGGAATTCTATTTCTAAGAAAACCTAAAGCAAAATGATGTAGGAAAGTTGAAAATAAATGGATGAACAAGCACATATGAGACAAAAGTAAACAAACAAAAAAAAAGCAAGGAGAAAAATATTGAGGGCTAACTCCTTGGGGAAGGACGTCGTGCACAGAAGGGAGGACAGATAGCACAGGAAAGGGAGACCCCCAGGTGAGAGGAACTGATACAATGACTGGGGCGATGGGGGTTGGTGTGTCAGAATTAGTGAGACTGGCTCAGGACAGGGAAGGGTTCAGAACTGCTGTACACAGGGTTGCTATGCATCACAGGCAACTCAACAGCACATAACAATAATAACGTACTATGACAGGTTTGGAAGCAGGAGTGGTATCCACTTCCTAAACAACTTGCCTCTGGAAACTCTATGAACTTTGATAAATGTCGATAGCTTCAGGCCTTTTGTTCATAAGGTTGCTATGAATCGCACTCAACTTGAAGGCAATCAACAACAACAACTGTAGAATGTCAAGCTAAAACTTAAAGTAATTTAAAAAGTATATTTTCAGTAGAAGTACATTCTATGAAGAAGTCATTATACACATGAAAATGTATATATTAAATTTGGTGACTATCTCAGGACTGAACAATGCAGCAGCAAAATATACAAGACCAAGTCTCTTAGACACAAGAATAAAATACCAAAGGCATGGTGAGACAGTCTAAAGCAATTGTCTTCATATGGAAAAGTTTAACAGGGCAGCAAGTAACAGATGTTAGAGAGGATGTGGTGAAAAAGGAACTCTTCTACATTGTTGGTGGGATTGTAAAACGGTGCAACCATTCTGGAAGGCAGTTTGGTGCTTCCTCAAAAAGCTGAACACAGAAATTCCATATGATTCAGCTATTCCACTACTTGGAATACACCCTGAGAATATGAGAACTGAGGCACAAACTGAGATTTGTACACCAATGTTCATAGCAGCATTATTCACCATCGCAAGAACATGGAAACAGCCCAAATGTCCAACCACAAATGAATGGATTGAGAAATTATGGTACATTCACACAATGGAATACTATACAGCACGCAGGAGCAATAACTTTGTAAATTACTACCTAACTTGGGAGGGACTGGAGAGCATTATGCTGAGTGAAATCAGTCCCACAAGGATAAATATTGTATAAAACTGTTATTGTGGAATGAGTATAAGGATCCAGGAGGGGTGGGAGAGGCTGGAAGCAGAGAGATGTGGATGTACAGGGGGAAGGGGGATTAATCATTGGGTTGTACAATTTGATGGGTGGGAGGGTGAGGGAGATTGAAAGAATTTGTTCAAATTTGTATTAGAATTTTGTAAATAAACTAATAAAAAAGATTAAACACATGAAAAGTAGCAAGTACTCAGATCATTTTGACAACATAGGAATCATCTCTGGTCTAGTAGGTATGTAGGCACACTAACGGAGAAAATGTACTCTTCTTTAGACCCACACAACAAAGAAAATTAGCAGTCACTTACATGGTTACAAATGTACATATATTTCTTTTCTTAAATGCTAAATATACACTGTTGTATATATCTTTTTTTCTTAAATTTTATTTTATTCATTTTAATGAACATTTACAGAGATTTTGGATTTTCATTCATTCATTGTTGCACTTTTCTCCCAGCTGCCCCCCTTCCCGCCCCCTACTCCCCAATTCACTCTTCTCTTCAATAAGCAAAAGAAAAACTCCTTCACTGGTATAAAATCCCACCACCCCGAGTGCACTTCACTATGCAACCTTCATTCTGGACTCCTGTGATAACCGTAATACCCTATCACATATCGCTTTTAAACTGTTCTCTCCCTCATCCCTATATTACTTTTGCTGTATATACACATATTCTTGCCATTTGACGAGAGAGTTCGGGTGGCCTAGTGGCAAGAAGTTGCACTGCAGTCTCAAAGGCACACAGTTCGAGATCACCAGCTGCACCACAGGATAGGCATTCTCCTGTGCACTTAACTGCCTCTGAAAACCCACCAGAGGGTCACCTATGGGTAGGTTCCGACTCAATGGTACATAATAACAAATACCAGAATGTTCTTTAGAAGTGAAGATGGTAAGATTTCAGCTGGGCTACTATGGACACATCATCAGGAAAGACCAAGTTGTATTTGGTAAATACAAGAAGAAGTTGTATTTGGTAAAGCAACTGTTGTTGGATATTGTTGACTATGACTCATAGCGATTCTATGAACAATGGCTCTGAACATTCTATGAAACAACATACTTACTGACTAGGGAGCTTTCACAGCCTAGTGGCAAGCAGCTGCACTGCAATCTGGAAAGTATGCAGTTCAAGGCCACCAGCCTCTGAACAGAAGAAAAATGGGCAATCACCTCCAGGCAACCCTCCAGAGTGTCAGTTAAGGGTGTGTTCTGACTCTACAGAATGCAACAAACAACAACATACTTATTGACTACCAAGCTACAAAGGGGAGCTCTGTGGGATCGTTCATAGGGAGTTAGGCCCTTAACCCAAAGGTGGCACATCTCTGCCAGTTCAAATCCACCAGCAGCTCTGCAGGAGAAAGATGGGCAATTTCTGGTGTGATCTACAGACTGCAAAAGGCTACTGGAGTATCAGCTATAAATCAATTCTGACTGGATGGCCACGGAGGGTCAGTGAAAGTCAGGAAGCCCCTCAATGAGATGGACTGACACTGTGACTGCAGCAAAGAGCTCAAATACCTCAGAAATGATGAGGGACAGAGAACAGGACAGGGCTCAGTTCTGCTGTGTATAGGGGCACTAAGAGTCATACTCAACTCAATGGCATCTAACAACAATAATTAAGCAATAAGAAAATAAATTTAAATATTGGATAAACCTGGAAGCAATCTTTTAAAGAACTTTATTATTTAAGAAATCATTAAAAGAAACAATGATCGGGGAGCTCTGGTGGCCTAGTGGCAAGGAGCTGCAACTGCAATCCCAGAGGCGCATGATTTGAATCCACCAGATGCTCTGCCGGGGAAGGAGGGGCAATCTCCTCCTGTACCAGTCAGATCTGATTTGACGGTACACGCACACAAAAATAATATAAAAAATAAAATAAAATAAAAAAAGGAACAATGATCGATTATTTTAGTGTTCTCTTAGTTCCTTAAAAGAGTTTACAATGATGCTGCTACATGCCCAATCAGTGACTTCTCACTTATCAACTATCTCATTATTTTAAATTCCAAGTTTATAACAACGGTGAATAATATACTCTCCAAATATTTCACACATTAATGACATACATCTAACAGTAACAAACGCCAAGGCAAAAGTAACACGGGCTATGACGAGCATTGGCTATGTGTCAATGTGGCTGGACCATAATTCTCAGCAATTAGTTAGCAATGTAATGATATAATTTGGCAGCGCTGCGTTCATCTTCCATTTGGTGATTTGATGTGGTCCTTCTCTGCCCACTTTGGCCTAACACTATGGTCTTTGGAATCCAACCACATTGATAAACGAGGAGTAGGGATATTATTGTATTAGCAAAGGAGTCCAGTGGCAGAAGCCAGACGAATTGGAAAAGTCAAGCCTTCTTGTCATATTGGAAGGATTCTCATTTTAATGATGTGCATTGTGCAGTAATGGGACACTTATTAAGAAGTGTAGTCATCTCCCCTCATTAAGGGCTGTCTCTGCTGTCTTTTTCTGTGAGGAACAACAGAAAATTCCTCAATGGAAATCATTCCCACCAGGCCATTTAAGCTAGAAAGGAAGGTATGAAACACCCTGTTGTCATTTCCTCCAATGCGCTATTAAAAAAAAACAACACCAGTGCTCTGCCTTAAGAGCCAGCTGAGGGCAAAAGCTCAGTGTTGAGGAGCACAGGAAAGTCTTAGTTGCCTCGCACGACCAATACAAAGAAAATCACAAGCGGGGGATGAGGGAGTTTAAAGAATAAACATTTATTTTCTCAAAATTCTAAGTCTAAAAGGCCACGCCAGGGTCTCAGCTGTGTGGGTACCTTCTTTGAGCCCGTCTCCTAGTTTCTGCTGTCAGTCTTTGATATTCCTTTGTACGTGGCTGTCCTCCCCCTGTGCATCTCAGGCTATCCTGCAGTTTTTCTAAGACGCTTTGAAAGGAGATTTAGGACCCATTCTACTCTTTATTTGAGTATGGCCTCACTAACATAAGAGTATATAACTAGATAAGATCATATTTACGGGTATGTGGGTTCAAACTTCAACATAGCTTTTCAGGGACACAGTTTAGCCCATACCACCACCTTCTCCTGTTCTGCCTACAATCACTCTGAAAACACCACCATGTAGAGGAGGTAACCCGGAGGAGTCAGCCCAGTTCTGAATTCCAGCCCCCAGCCCCCACACGTGAGCATCATATTTCCACCTGAAACACAGGAACGGTTGGCTGTGCACTTCACCCAGCACATAGAGAAAGTGCCTTCCAATCCCCTCGTTTAGTCAAGGTCTGTCTTGGTCCCAAATGCTGCCTCTGAAATCATACCGCTTGAATTTTGTTTATAAAGAACATGTTTTATTCTGTAGGAAAGATAAAACAAAGGCGTTCTCTTTACAGGAGGAAATATAAAGCAACTACCCTAGAGAAATAAACTTGGAAACCTTTATCAGCTCTTACCTTATGGCAGATGGAGTGAGGGAGCATGGGGCAGGCAGGGAACAAAACTTTGAAGGATGATAACAGCGCGGCAGAGTTACAGAAAACTCTCGAATTAACAAGGCAATTTCACACATGTGATTTTGTTTCATTCTTACAACAGAGCAGCCCAGGCTCTCTCCCCACCCCGAGGCTTGCTCGTCTCTCCCCTTTCCCGGCCTCTGTCACCCTGTCAGAGGATATTCACGACCTTTCTCCACTAGCGCATTCCCTCCTACTCCGTTCCATCACGGCACCGATGGCAGCCTGGCTCCGAATATGGATATACAATCAGGACATGGATACACAATCAATCCTCATCATTTATTCAGTCTGTATTTGAAAATTCACCTGCTCCCTAACATTGGTTTTTAGCCTCAAAAGTAATATTCATAGTCATTTACTAATGTGCCAAGAGTAGTAAAAAAAATCAGGGTCCCTCAACCGTCATCTAACAGTTAAAAACACCCAGTGAAGACAAAGGACTGTTTAAAAGGAATATATGATTAGGCATTATTTGTATGACAACAGTCCAGAATAAGAGGTGCATAGCGACGTGGACTGGGGTGGGGCAGCGAGGGAGGAAATTATGCAACAATGATTTGTGTGTGTGTGTGTGTGTGAACTGGGGAGTGGGGTGGAGGCTGTAGGGAAGAAAATGTGCAACAATGAGTGAATGAAAATGCAACTTTTGTATAAACTTTTTTAAAAAATCACAATGAAAAAGCAAAACATAAACAAAATACCTAGTTACTAAAGTTTCAAGGTTTGAGCCCACAAAGGGCTCTCTGCCAAAATGCTTCCCTAAGAACTCACCGGCATGGAAACCTTATGGGGCAGTTCTACTCTGTCCTTGAGGTCTCTCTCTGTGAGTTGGAGTCCACCTGAAGGCAGTGGGTTTGGTTTGTTTTTTGGGTTTTTTTTTGCTTTGTTTTAAATGACACATACATTCATAACCAAGGTTGAACAAGGCAACATTCTGCTTCTTGCTTCACATTTCGTACTGTAAACCAGTGTCCCCTCTGAGGTTTAGTCAGTGCTATGTTTTCCCACTCTTGTGCTTTTTTTGCTGGTGATTTCACTATTTAAAATGGCTGAGGTTCTGTCTACTGTCCCTAAGGGCAAAAACCTATGAAGAAAATGGAATAAACCTCACTCAAGTGTAACCTATAGTTAGTTGGCCCGTGAGTTCAATGTTAATGAACAATATGTATTAAATATCTAAATGAAAGTCACACAAACAAGGATATGTATTGACTGATTGATTGATTGATTGATTGATAAAAAGATCAGCAGACATACAGGAACATAAGCCTAGAAATAATAGTTTGATATTTGTTAACTAAATGTTCACAGTGAATTTATAGAACATAACTAACACAAATCATGAAATTGCCTATATATAGCTCTGTTGTTGCTGATGTTTGCCATCGAATCAGAACCAACCCACGGCTGACCCACCTAATGGGTCTTCAGAGACAGTAAATTGCACAGAAGGAAATTGCCCATCCTTCTCTCAAGGAGCAGCTGGTGGATTTGAACCACATGCCTTTAGAATTGCAGTGCAGCTTCTTACCACTAGCCTACTATATTGTTCTTGCTGTTGTTGTTGTGCTGTAGAATCAGAAACAACCCAACCCATAGGTGACCCTCTGACAAGACTTTAGAGATTGTACATCCTTCTCCCACAGAGCCACTGGTGGCCTCGAACCTCGTTCCTTCAGTATTGCAGCCCAGCTTCCTGCCACTAGGACACGATAGCTATTCCGCTATCCTAAAGCAGGATGTAAAAAGATAGAAAGTGCAGCTTATTTGTGATTACATCAACAGCGCTCAGTAAATTTTTATGAATGAATGAATGAATGTGGTAACTTGTAAAATGGCCCCGAATGATTCCTCCTTCTGTCCTAGATTGTGGGCTGAACTTCTAGCATATAGAATACAGCTAAGAAGCTGAAGTGATGAGGAGTCACTGTCCAGATTAGATCCAAAGTCTGTCTAGGGAGCACTTTGTGGTCCTCTTGATCACCAGACATCATGCTGCGCAGACACTTAGACTGCTTACGGGAACTCACACGCAGTGCAGAACTGAGACCACACGAGTGAGCCTATTAGCTGATTCTGCAACCCCAGCTGAACCTTGAGACAAGCCTTGGCCAACAACTTGACTGTAACCTCATGAGAGACCCTAAACCAGAGGCTCCCAGCTAAACTGTGCCCAGGTTCCCACCCAATAGAAACTCTGACATGATGTCCATTGCTGTAAGCTACAGAGTTTGGGTGTAATTTGTTACACAACAATGGACAATGCATACAATGAATTAACAACTCTTTTAATTCAACACCCCACCCACTGCCAGCTATTGATTGTAAATCACAGCGACCTTCTATGATTGGCTAAGACTGCCTCAGAGGGATTCCAAGGCTTTAAATCGACAAAGAAGCAGATGGCCTTACCTTTCTCCCATGGAGTGGCTGGTGGGTTCAAACAACAACCTTAAAGTTAGCTCCTGAGCAGTTCCATCACTGCACCACCAGGACTCCTTGAATTAGATAAAAGGCAATGTTACCATTTATGGATGATGAAACTAAGCCTCAGAAAGGTGGAATGACTTGTCTAAGGTTAAAAGTGGAGCAGTCACTCAAGGAAGAATTATAACAAGGTGCCCTCAAAAGGACTCACAGCAGAGCAAGCCAAAGGCAGGCGAGGCCTTCACACAAGCTTTGCCTTGAGCTACCCTGCCAGAACTGTTCAGTCAGGGACATAAGGATACAGAGAATATTCTTAAAATACCCCAGAGTGTCACTTTAATGGACTCCTTGGAGTGTTTGCTGCCATATAGAGTCAAAAGAAAACTGGTATTTTAACAAGGTCCACCTTGGTCACCTCACCACATGTAGTAATGAGGCCCTTTGGATATAGTCTAAGAGAAGTATCTTCTCCACACCCAACAGTGGGCTATTAAGGGTCACATTAGAAGGGGCCTCCACTGTGTGAGAGTTTATAAAAGAGTACTGCAGCAAAGACTTATGGAACATTTAGTGTATTCCAAGCTGTGCTCTAAAATTGTATTATATTTACTTAATTCTGCAGAAAAGAGCTCTCTGATGGTCTAATGGGTAAGGAGTTGAGCTGCCAACTCAAAGGCAGGCAGTTCAAATCCACCAGCTGCTCCTCAGGGGAAAGATGGAAACCTCCTTCTGTGTGACCTACCACTTCTAAACACCTGCCAGAAGACGTGTGTTAGGACTTCTGAAAATGGCTTTTCAAGCCAATGCTTAGCCTCCTCTGTGGTCTCCAGCTGCCTCAGCTGCAAACACATGGCTCATCATTGATCAGCTGTGAGGTCAACAAGAGAGAACAAGCAGAGCCCATCTCCAGGGCTCTGTCCGGTTACACCTCACCACAGTGAGAGAGTGCTGGAAACTGGCTCAGAGTTAAAGGTTCTGCTTGCTTGAAGGAGAAGCTGACTTGTGACTGCTGTGAGGCAAAGCTTGCTGGACAACAGAGGAAACCAGAGGCTTCGTGTATTTGTTACTGGGATGAACCTGGACTTTCACTTGTTGACTAAGAGGCTGTCTGAACTTCTTGAAAAATTGCATCTTGTTTATCTGATTTGGGACTAGAAGACTAATCCTGGACTTTAACTGTGTGATAACTTCTACCTCCCCCACCACCTAATTTTATCTCCTTGATTTAAAAAAAAAACAACCCACAACTATGAGGAAAGTAATGTCTGTGAGCTAATGGAAAAGAATTTCTGACCTAGTAATCAGTAGACAGAAGGGCAGCAGAGGGGGGGCATGTCTGACCCTGCAGCTTTTACTAGGTTGATCTTGTGGACATTGTCGATGGGGACCATTCCCGTTTGTAGAGTTAATAGTGGCCGTACTCAGCCGTCCCCATGACATCCTTGCTGCTTTTACTGAAGGTCATCTATGAGTCAACTTCAACTTGACAGCATTGAGAAGAGTAATTCTACAATAATTCTATTACTAGTCCCATTTTATAAATGTAAACACTGAAGCAATTCACCCAAGGTCCATCGCTCATAAGTGATAGGACCAAAATTAAAACTCAGACAATTTGGTTCATCAGAGCTTATACTTTGACATATTCCTCCAGGTTTTTCTATTACTCAACATGCAGATTGTAAAGATGGGGAAGGGCAGAGAAGTGTTTCAATCTATTGTAGGGAGGATCTCTCCAAGTCAGAAATGGTTCCTAGACATCTAACAATGTTGTTGTTGTTGTTGTTGTTATGTGACATCGAGTCGTTTCCGACTCATAGCGACCCTATGCACAACAGCTCTAAACCCTGCTCTATCCTGCGCCAACCGCACCGCCT
>NW_006399827.1:7763498-7779271 GCF_000299155.1 Elephantulus edwardii
TACTGCAATCCCAGAGGTGCATGGTTCAAATCCACCAGATTCTCTGCTGGAGAAGGAGGAACAATCTCCTCCTGTACCAGTCAGATCTGATTTGACGGTACACACATACACAACATCTAACAATAGTATTCAGAATATGTTAACTTCCTGGAAAGTCTCTTTATTCTACAACATCTCAAGCTATAAAAATATGAAAGTGAAAAATATTGTCTTGCTTTTGTTATCATTTTTAAAAGGAAAAATAATTACAACACATGAAGGAGTTTTCAACAGGTCCCCACGTAAAAGCTTTTAGGAACTTCCTGTAGCTTTAGGCATGGCTTATAAAGTTCACTGCAATCCCATTCCTGCCTTCTACCCTAACCTGAACAGGCTAAGCAAAACTTGCCCAGTGTGTCTCTGTTTCTCTCCCTCTCTCTCTCTTTCTGTTTCTCTCTCTCTCTCTCTCTCTCTCTCACACACACACACACACAGAGAGAGAGAGAGAGAGAGAGAGAGAGCACGCACATCACAATTCCATGTTGCCTGTTACTCCACTAGCTAAGGTCCACACTTGTGCAGATTCTACCTGTAAATTGTCCTCACTCATCCCTCTTCTTGGTTAAATACTGCTCATCCTTCACCTCTTCTGGGATGATTCTCTGCCTCCTTCAGATTAGTCAGGTATCTTATCTGTGTTCCACCCAACCCCCCCCCCCACCTCGCTCTTGTGTTGCACTCTCTCTCCTCCTAGATTATAATTTGTGCAAAAGCAGAAATGCCGTGTTTGTCTTTATAATACCAGCAAGCAGCACAGCTCCTGGCAGCTCTCAAGTGCTTAAATTCACTGAGCACAAACCTAATGGCTTTGTTTCCTTGTTCTAGCAGTCACTAGCAGACAGTCCTGGAGCACAGAGTCATAGGAATGTTATGCTGAAAGGGATCCTGGAGAGGTGTGGGCTTAACACAGCCCCTGTCAATAAACAGCTGAAGAAATTAGTTAAGGGTGGGGGAAGAAGGGGAGAAATGATGTCTCAGCTAGATGATAGCAGCCCTGAGAACTCAATGGGGATCAAGGTCCCAAGACATTGGCCTACCTCACATTCTGAAAAGCAACCTGTATTCCTTCTCTATGGCTGCTGTAACAAATGATTACAAACTCAATCATTTAAAACAACACAGCTTTTTAATCTTTCATTTCTGAAGCTCAAAAGTCCCAAATGGACAAAAGTCAAGGCTGCCTTCTACTGAAAGCTCCAAGGGAGAATGTATTCCCATTCCTCTCCAGTTTCTTGAGGCCACTTCTATTCCTTGCTTTGTGGCTCCTTCTCTCATTTTCAAGGACAGTAGTGCACCATGTTCAACCTGGCTCTCAGCTCTAATACAACTGCCTCTTTCTAAGGATCTTTGTGATTACATTGACCTCATGGAAAGTAACATATTCACAGGTTCTGGTTATTAAGATGTGGCTGTCATAGGAGTAGTTAAGTGCCAACAAACTGACCACAACTCATAGAAACCCTATGAACAACATTATCCTAAACATCTCTGTGCTCAAGCCCATTGTTGCAGTCACTGTGTCTTCAACTCACTGAGGTGACCCTCGACCTTTGCCAGCATGATGTCTTTTTCCAAGAACTGGTCTTTCCTGACAAACCTACCTGAAGGATATTGGACAAAGTTTCACTCTCTGCTTCCAAAGAGCACCCTGGTTGAACTTACTCTAAGATTGATTTGTTTGCTCTTTTTAACAGGCAGTCCATGGTATATTCAATACTCTTTGCCAACTCCACAATTCAGTCATTGATCCTTCTTCTGTCATTCACTGTCCAAGTTTTGTATACAAGTTTTAGGAAGCAACTGAAAATATCATGACTTGGATCGGGTGCACCTTAGTCTTTAAACTGGCATCATTGCTCATTGGCACTTCAATGAGGTCCTTGACAGTAGATTTTCCCAATATAACATGCCTTTTTTTTATTTTTTATTATTTTGTGTGCGTGTACCGTCAAATCAGATCTGACTGGTACAGGAGGATATTGCGCCTCCTTCTCCGGCAGAGCATCTGGTGGATTCGAACCGTGTTCCTCTGGGATTGCAGTGCAGCTTCTTGCCACTAGGCCACCAGAGCTCCCCATAACATGCCTTTTGATTTCTTCTTTTATTTTTTTTTCCCCTTGACTGCTCTACCATGTGTGTTGATTTGGGATGCAAAGAAAATAAATCTTCAAGAACTTCAATCTTTCTTCTATTGTCATGATATTGCTATTGGCCTAGAAGTAAGGATTTTTGTTTTCTTGATACCAAGAAATAACCCAGGTCGGCATCTTTGATTTTATTCAGTAAAAGCTTCACGTCTTCTTAATTTTCTGTAAGCAAGGTTGTGTCATCTGCATAATTCAGGTTTGTTGATGAGACTTCCTCCACTCACACTGGGAGTGGAGATGGACATTATTATTTTATCTAACACAGCATCCTATATTTCTAATGTTAAAAAATGGACTTATGGTCCTATAGCATCTCCTATTGACAGGACAGCTAAAAATCCTTCATCAAAGTTCCAAAGTGTTTTGTTCTCTTTTTCCATTTCTAAATAGCTAGAGCTGACAGAAGAAATGGTTACCAGTATATTTACGTGAAATATATCATTACTTATTAGTAATTATGTATACTATATAATATTTCTCTTTTACCCATTCCTGATATTTTGGATCTTTTTGGTTCCAAAGAAAGTCAAGAGTATCTACTTTTGTGAAAGGAAGAATTATTTAGCAAGTCTCATTTGTGTGCCAGGCAATCTAATGTTTTAAAATTCACAAAAGCCTTCTGAGCTTGGCTGTATCACTTCCCCTCCCCATTGCCTGGATGAGCAAACTGACTCTTGGAGACAGAACCTAAATTGTTCAAGTCAGTAAATACCAGAACTGGTTTTTAAAGTCAGATTTATTTGGTTCTAGGACACATAGTCTTTCCACTATATCTTGAAACTTCTCTATGAAGTTCAATTTCTTTTCACTACCTAGTGAGAGAAAGAGATGGGAGCGGGGGAAAGGGGAACTATCACAGTAAATCAATTTGGGTGAAAATTTCCATTTGGTTCAAATCGGCCAGCTGCTCTGTGGGATAAAGAAGGGCAGTCAACAGTCATGTGATTTACTGCCTCTGAAAACCCACTGGAGGGTCAGCTATGAGTTGTCCCTATTCAAATGTAGACAATAACAAGAAGCAACTTTGGGGAATTCCTTCTAGAAGTAGTATTGATGTCCATCTACCAAAATCTGCAGGTAAGATTCAGGCACCAAAGTTCAGGCGAGATTCACCTGGAGAACGTGTTAAAATATAGAATCTGATTGAGTGTACCTGGGGTGGGAAGATAAATGCTCACCAGGGGAATGAACCTGAGTGAACGGATTTGAAGCCCTGGGTCCAAGAGCTGCTGGTTGCTAGGCAACTCTTCTTTGTCAACATTCCATCCTAATCTAATTAGCAGATTTCACCTGAGTGCCAATAGTTGCTAGGTAACTCTTATCTAGGCCTTTCCCCCTCCCCTCCAAGCTAATTCTGATCCCAAAGAAGGGAGAAGATGCTTTCTAAAACATGTAATTCCCTTTGTGGTTTCATACTTTCCAGCAAGAGTAAGCAAAAATATAGGAAACAGCAATCCAGTAGCACCAGCACTGTAAGACAGAGGTCCCATGAGCCAGAGAATTGATTCTTTAGGGCACAGTCTTTACGTTTGGGAGAGTAAAGGGTTAAGAATGACACTCAAGTGCTTTTGGAAACACTTTAAAAAGAACTCTTAATTATGAATCTAAAGGGACTGAGACCCAGAGCTACCCAATAGAAGAGAGGACTAATATTTATGGAGCACCTATTAAGTCCCTGGAAATTAATTGAATATTTCCACAAACACCTCGTTTAATCTTTGCAAAATTCCAGAAAGATGGGTCAGTGTTACTATCTGCATCTCACAGATGAGAAATTGCATCTTGGAGAGAGTAAGCAATTTGATCCTGATGAGTTGCCCAAATGAATAGGAAGGTAAAGACAGGATGATCTGGCTCAATTCCAGGTATATGATCTTTCCGCTCCTCCTGCAGAGTCTCCTATCTCCAACGAGTTATCTCCAAGGGGTGACAAGCATTGTTATTCATTCCGTATAACCTGTGTTAAAACAGACAACCATGGTCTTCACAATTGCTTGCTATGCATTAGAAAGCTGGACAATGACTAAGGATGATACAAGAATCAATGCCTTTGAGTTTGGGGCTGGAGAAGAATATTGAATATACCATGGACTGCTAGCAGAAAAATCCTAGAGAGGGTGAAACCAAGCTGCTCCTTGGAAGTAAGGATTTTGAAGCTTCATCTGACATACTTTGAGCATGTTGCAAGGAGGGACTAGTCCTTGGAGAAGGACATTATGCTTGGAAGGGAGGAGGGACAGCACAAGAGAGGAAGACACTGGGTGAGATAGATTGACTCAGTAACTGGGGTACTAGTGGTAGGTGTGTCAGAGACAATAAGGTTGCCTAGACATAGGGCAGGGTTCAGTGCTGTTGTATTCAGTTTCACTATGAGTCACAAGCAACTAGATGTCACATAACAACAAAACAACAAGAAACTAAGAGGCAAGCGGGGAAACATGAGTTCCATTTTCCCCATTTGCTGCAGGGGGTTTAATATCAGCTTAAGACAGTGGTTCTCAAACTTTTTGGACTGGGCCCAGGATATTATTACACACCTAAAATCATTGAGGACCCAAATATCTTTTGTTTTTTATAGGCTATATCCACCAATATGTACCATGTCAGAAATTAAAACTGAGATATTGTCAAAGTTTCAAGTTTTTAAAAATAACAATAATAAATCCATTGTAGGCTATATCCACCAATACTTACCATGTTAGAAATGAAAACTGAGATATTTTCAAAGTTTCAAGTTTTTTAAAATAGCAATAATAAGCCCATCACACGCTAATATATAACACATTTATGTAAAATAAGATTCTTTAATTTTTAAAAAAAAATAGTGAGAAGAGGGGCATGATTTGTCATTTTTGCAGCTCTCTTTGATGTCTGGCTTAATAGCAGAGCTGGATCCTCTTACCTGCTTCTGTATTCAGTCTGTAGCATTAACACATGGCAGGCGGCCCCGAGAACATTTCACTCTCATTCTCCACTGTGTATTCGCGAGAGAATGAGTGGAAAGGGCAAAGGACATCTCAGTATTATTGTGAAAATAATTTTGACCTTGAGGACCCTTTGAAAGGGTCTCAGAAGTCCCCCAGGAGTCCTCAGACCACACTTGGAGATCTAATGCCTGAAGGCAAAATAGTTTGAACGCCGGGATGTATTCAGAGTTAGACTGTGTTCCTTCTGTTTTTTCCAGCTAGTTGTTTGAGAATATCCCACATCTTTCTTGCCTGTAGCATTTTATCGTCCCTTGGAGCCCCAAACCACCCCTCCAGTCTGCAATCGTTATCTGCAAAAACAAGATATAGTGGTGTGGCATATATAATTTTGCAAGAACAGCATTCAAAATATGTTTATGTTTATATAAGTGAATACATGTATATATATATATATGTATTTATATGTATCTATGTATGCTTTTTATGTGTGTATGTGTGTATGTGTATATAATACATATGTATATATGCATAATAATGTATGTGTACATAAATGTTCAGTGACATTGCTCAGTGATATATTTATATGTAAATACATATTTATATCTATCAGTATATACATATTTATATCTAAACGTGCATTCATATGCATATACTGATCCTTCACAGATATAACTAATGATCTCAGTAGATTTATTTTCTTATTTTGAGAGGTTAGGGTTATAGTCATATGGGAAAATGCAGTCAATTGACATACTTCAAGTTCACATTTTGTATGCTAGTTTAGTGGATAATATCCAGGATCTTAAATGCTTATAAGCAGCCACCTCATCTTCAATTATTGATCTCAGCTCATCTAGAAAGGAGCTCTGGTGGTCTAGTGGTGAGAAGCAGTGCTGCCAGTCCGAAGGCACACTGTTCGAGTCTACCAGCTGCTCTGCAGGAGAAAGCTGGGTCGTTTCCTTACATGCAGTGACTAGCTCTGAAAGCCTGCTGAAGGGTCAGCTAGGAGTCTGTGTTGACTCAACTGTACTTATAACAACAGCGGCTTCTCCAGAGCCTAAGAGAGAGAAGGAAACCTAAGAGTTGGAGAAGAAACTAGTCTACAAGAATGAGTGTCTACGTACACTAACAGCCTCCTCTTTCCTGAACTAGAAGAATGATACGGTAGCCAGCCACCACTGCCAAACATTCTACACAAGCTAGCAACACAGGCACATCTGAGAGATGCTGGGGGTTCAGATCCAGACCACCATAATATAGCCAATGTCCAAGAAAAGGAATGAGACATGTTTTTTTTTTATTTTTTTAATAATTTTTATTTATTTACTTATTCTTTTTATGTGTGTACCGTCAAATTGGATCTGACTGGTACAGGAGGCGATTGTTCCTCCTTCTTCAGCAGAGCATCTGGTGGATTTGAACCATGTACCTCTGGGATTGCAGTGCAGTTTCCTGCCACTAGGCCACCAGAGCTTGCCGAGACATATTTTTTCCTAATACACATAAAAGTTATGTTTACTGTATGTTATGTCCTATTAAGTGTACAAAAGCATTATGGGAAAAGCTTGTAAGTATTGTGAGAACCACCACCAGCCTGTGGCATATCGGTGAGCACTTGCTATTGGGACAACGGAGCCAAAAGACTTGCTCAATGCAAGGTGCCACAGACCTTCAATTTATGACCGATGCAGCGGCTGCAGTGCACAGTAAAGCGAAGCGTGATAAACCGCGGATGTATACGCCTGATAGGAAGAGAAACAGAAGCAAGAACTTCAATACTTCATCAAATCAAGACTTACTGGATCAGTCAAGACTATTGCCTGAGACACTACCTACACACTACCTAGACACTATCTAGACAGGCAGTGAAACTATCCCCTAAAGTTACCTTGTTGCTAAACAGTAGGTGGTTGTTGTTATTGTGTACTGTAGAGTCGGAACCGATCCATAGCTGACCCTCCGGTGGGTTTTCAGAGGCAGTTAATTGCATGGGAAGAGATTGCCCA
This sequence comes from Elephantulus edwardii, assembly GCF_000299155.1. Taxonomy (NCBI): domain Eukaryota; kingdom Metazoa; phylum Chordata; class Mammalia; order Macroscelidea; family Macroscelididae; genus Elephantulus; species Elephantulus edwardii. The sequence goes on from NW_006399827.1 coordinate 7,770,618, forward strand.
TCCTTACCCCATGGAGCAGATGGTGAATTTGAACCACGTGCCTTCAGGATTGCAGTGCAGATTCTTACCACTAGGCCACTAAAGCTCCCTAATAGTAGGTTGTTGTTGTTGTTGTTGTTGTTGTTATATCACTTGCGACTCATAGCGACCCCATGTACAACAGCCCTAAACCCTGCTCTATCCTGTGCCAATCGCACTGGCTTTGATACTCCCATCCCGATCAACCCAGTCACTGAATCAATCCATCTCATAGAGGGTCTTCTCCTCCTGCACAGTCCCTCCACCCTACCAAACATGATGTCCCTCTCCAAGGACCTGTCCCTCCTTGCAACATGTCCAAAGTATGTTAAATGAAGCCCCAGAATCCTTGCCTCCAAGGAGCATCCTGGTTTAAACGTCTCCAAGATGAATCTGTTTTCCTAGCAGTCCATGATACATTCAACACTCTTCTCCAGCACCACAGCTCAAAGGCATCAATTCTCCTTCTATCCTTATTAGTCACTGTACAACTCTCTGATGCATAACAAGTGATAGCAAAGACAATGGCCTGTATCAGACGCACCTTAGTCTCCAGAGAGACACCATTGCTCTTCAGTACTTTGGAGAGGTCCCTAACAGCAGACTTTCCCATGGCAATACACCTTTTAATTTCCTGGCTACTGGTGCCAAGAGTGTTGACTGTGGAGCCAAGGAAACTAAAGCGGTGAACAATCTCAATAAAATAATGACTATTAGTGTTATGTGCTGTAGAGGCACCTGCAACTCTAAGTGACCCTATGCACAATAGCTCTTAACCCTGCTCTCTCCTGAGCCAATCTCACGGTCTCTGACACACCTACCCCAATTACACAGTTACTGTGTCAAGCCTTCTCATGCAGGGTCTTCCTTTCTTGCACAGTCCTACCCTCCCAAGCACGATATCTCTCTTAAAGAGCCAGTCCCTCTCTGCAACATGCCCAAAGTATGTCAGATGAAACTTCAAAATCCTTGCCTCCAAGGAGCAGCCTGGTTTCACCCTCTCTAGGACAGACCTATTTGTTCAATACTCTTCCCCAGCACCACAACTCTAAGGTATCGATTCTTCTGTCATCCTTAGTCATTGTCCAGCTCTCTACTAACTGTGAGAATATTACTCCTTTAAAAGAATCATCTAGATAAGTCCAAATGGTCAACAATTTATACTACAATATGTTGGAAGACAGAGACCTAGATAAATAGCTGGTGGAATTAGAGATAGGAGAGGTCACCAGGGGCACAGACCATTCTTCTGTTGATTGTCTATACCAGGGAGTTCTCATCCCCTTTTTATTTCAAAGGTAATTCTCCGTTCTATTTTGCTCACTAGCTATTATCAAAAGGGAGTTCAACATTTGTATGTTGTTTGATGGCTTCCCAGAATAAACACAGTGTTTCTAATTTTTTTCCCTTTTTCTTTCCAGTATAATAAGATGACCCAGGGAGCTCTGTGGCCTAGTGGCAAGGAGCTGTGCTGCAAACCCCAAGGCACACAGTTCAAGGCCACCAGCTGCTCTGCAGGAAAAGGATGAGTGATTAATTGCCTCTGAAAACCCGCTGGAGGGTCAGCTATAGGTCAGTTCTAACTCTACGGCACAACAACAACAAGCTAACCTTAGGGAGCTCTGGTGGCCTAGTGGTGAGAAGCTGTGCTGCAATCCTGAAGGCACACAGTTCAAGGCCCCCAGCTGCTCCGTGGGAGGTTAGGCATTCTCTTCCCATGCAATTAACTGCCTCTGAAAACCTGCTGGAAGGTCAGCTATGGGTTGGCTCTGACTCTACGGTACACATAACAACAAGCTAACCCAAGAGTTTCACTTGAAACCTGTGGCAAACTTCATCAGATCTCTCGAGTCCTCCCAAAAGTATCATCCTGCTCATAGACACATGAATTTTCCGGTGGAAACTTGTAACTGAGATGCCTTTCATGCAGTTTGATGCAGTAGATATATCTTGCATGTATGTAGAGGCTGAAGCAAGTGGGGAAATGAAAAGCATAACACAATAGCAGGCTTTATTAACCCATGTTTAAGATGCTTTACTGGGTCCTATCCCACCTACTGCAACTCATAAGAGAGCAACCCATCCCCTATACATACAATCAATGTCATCTAAGGCAGATTCTTCCTATTGACTGATCATTCACAACCTCAGACCTGTCTTCTACACTCATAGCACACGCCACACTCCATCTTGCCCTAAATCAAAAGGCCTTGTGGCCTCACCGGACTTTCTCATCTCCCCTATCACACTTGAGCTGTTGGTATGAGCTGGTCTGCACTCTTGCATGATAAATTCTCTCCCTGGCTACCCTGTCTCAGACTACATAGCATAAGGCCTCTCTCTGATCCAAGATACAGACTCCCCTTCCAGATGTAATTAATTCTGGTGTCCAATTACCTCTATGGCAAAAAAATGTACAGCTCTAGGAAGGTGCCCACAGCATCTGAGAATACAGAACCTTTTCCCTGGGCTGAAAGAGATGTCCAGTGGCAGAGAGAGGATGGTGAGATCATGCAAGCCCCTGGAAAGAGATCTTTGATGTTAGACTTTGGCAGACCCATCAATCTGAAATAAGAGTTCTAAAATGATGGCTGATACTCTTACAGACAATGAATACTCATCCCTCACTGACCAGTCTGCTGCCCTTCTGCACATTCTGATACATGTGATCAGACAGTGCAGATGTTAAAGCAATGGGCTCTGATGACCTATTTCAAATTCGAAAACTGTCTCATACCAGCTTTGTGACCTCAAACAGTTCACTCACCCTCTCTGAACCTCATTAGAGGCTAAAATGGGGATGATGATTCCACACTGTCCACCTCATAAACACCTGTTACAGAATACAATAAGTGTTCCCAAAAGGTGTTTTATATTTTATATTATATTATATTATATTATATATTATTATCATTACTATTACCAAAATCCAATAAGCATAAATTCTCTTTTCTTCTCTTGCCATGACCACATAGCATTCCTCAAATCACACCTTGAATGCAGCCACCTGCTCTGTCCAAGCTTGGGTCTCTCCCTAACAACCAGGGAACTGCTTTCCTTGTACATCTTTCTATAAAAGGATCGTCCCTCAAAGCTCATCTCTCCATAGAAACCCAGAGAATAAATAGAAGCAGCAGGTTTTCAGCAGTTTCCACTCTGACTGCTTCAATTAGATGAACCCTGCACATCTCTTCCATTAGCATGTGGGTGGGAAAGCTGGCGAAGTCTCAGTGACCCTCATTCCATGGTTCACTTAGACCTTCCAATTATTTTCCGCTGATACCTCAGCCCCTTGGCCAGTCATGTTACAAGTAACCTATCTGCATGAAGGGATGTGGTCAGGCCAAATCTACTGCAACCTTCACAACTCTTTCAAGTGCTGGAACTATAAATATGTTTCTCCAAATCATAAAATCATTTATCAAGTATTTTCTCTCTTTTTTTCTTTTTCCTCCCAGTAGGCTCTCTCTCCAGCAAATGCCTTAGCTCTGTTAATATATTCGGGGAACTTATAAAAAGGTAAGTGGCAGAGAAGTGGAAACAGGTTTAGGAGAACATACAAAATATAGTGCAGCTATACAGAGACTTCTTCAATGATAGATGCAGAGGGCAAGTTCTTTTGTTCACATCAGAGATAGCCAGGCAGCTCCTCAAAGATCTGACATGACTGGTAGCTAAGGAAAGAGGTTTAACTTGCAGTGAGATGAAGACCCTGGAGAACAGGAAGAGAAATTTAGCTTTGGTGTCAGGGAGGAAATGCAGGAGGACCACGCGGATGCAGGGGACACAGATCTATGTTTGGACTTAGACACCCTGGGAATAAAATAGGAAAATGTTGGTACCTCCTACAGTTTAAAGTTTAAAGAATTAAGCAGATTCCCTTGATCTACCAAGGGAAAATCTCCACAATAGATTGGTAAAACAAAGAAGCCAACTTCAGTCTATGCACAACAATCCCAGAAACAATATACAGCTCTGGGGTGGAGACTGGTTTTGAAGAGAACAGACCTCAATCTGTTCTCACACTTTGGGAACTTCTTTGTAAGGCTCACTTGTGCTCTCCCCATTCTGTAAGAGGAGAACTTGAAAGATCTCAAAAAGTTGCCCAAAGACCCAGAGAAGGCTCGAGTCATTTTCATAAGCATGGCAATTTTTCTCTGTACAACTGAAGAAAATGCCGTCAGGCCCCTGCTTGCGCACCTTGCCGGGTGTACACTGTGTGTGTGCATGCGAGCTGATGATTCTCAGACCCCATCGTCTGTAGGCATCATCATCAGTATTATTTCATTTGATTTAGATATGGGAATTGAGGCTGGCTTTTGAATTCTGCCGACTGAGAAACGCTTGAGGGTCTACAGCGGTTTCTGAAGGCCTTTATTCCTATTGGTCCTCCACCTGCTCCGGCTCAGCCAGGAGCATCCATGACTAGTCCCTTTTTCTAAACCACGATTAGCCACACAGGCCCCGGGTCAGTGCTCAGGGTTTGCTCATATGCCCCTGCTTTCTGTGGCCACTTCAGTGCGTCCGCATATCCTGCCTATCCTCACCATGGACATATTGTCTTCCACCTCCACCAGGATTATTTCAAGAGACTCCTAAGTGGTTTTCCTGCCTTTTTTTTAATGTACCATACATGACACTACAGGGTGAGGTGTCCTACTCCCATCATCACATCACCACTTGAAACTCTTGAATGACTCTTCTCTCTTGTGGGAGTTGTCACCTCCATGTATATCAGAATCAGTTGGGAGCTCACTTGCAAAAGCAGATTTTTTTGCCCCCACTCCTAAAATCCTCCATTTAACCAGCACCTCAGGTGATTTTGATACAAAAGGACTGGGATCAAAGTTTGAAATACAATAACGTCAGGTTGAAGACAGCTCTCCCTCTTTACCTATGTAGGTAGCAACAATTTAATCTTTGGTCTCAATTTGCCCTGTCCCCACCCCACAGATTCATCCCAGCTACACAGAACTGTTTTGACCTTCAGTCTCTTTACTCTCAATGCTGCCCATGCCTGCGCATCCTTTGAAACTCAGCTCAGATAACACCTCTCCAGGGAAGCCCTTCAGGACTCACTGAGGTTACTTAATAAGCCTCCAACATGTTCTTACAGTCAACATCTGACTTAATCTTTTTTTTTTACTTCCTAGGTTCCAAGTACTTGCAGCAAGACCAGGGTTTACCTACTCCCTTGACAGGAGGTGCAGGTCCTTGGGAAAAAAACCATCATGCTTGGGAAAGTCAAGGGACAGGGAAGGAGAGGAAGGTAGACTGGCATAAGGATTGTAGCAATAGGCTTGAGCACAGTGGAGAGCGTGGCAATAGTGCAGGAGAGGGAAAGGGCTCCTTCCGTTGTTCATAGTTTCTGTGAGTCGTAGCTGACTTTGATGGCATCTAACAACAGTAACAACTTCCATGGCTTAGAGTGTCAGAGTCTATAGAGCATTGCAAGTGTTTGTTGATGATCGGATGAGGCCTCAGCAGGAAAAGAACTTTCCCAATAACACCTCCTTGAATCCACAAGGGCAAGTCAGCCAAATCAACTCATCTTTCCCCTCCTCATCATTTCATCTTTCCTAGTGACCTAGTACCAAGAACTGACCACATAATTGCATTTCTCTGGCTAAAGAATTACATAGATTATGACTGCAAATTGCTTAATAGGAGGAAAATTCTTCTGGTATAAAAACCACAGGGCATCTGGTTTAGATATTATTAATATATATGACATGTTAATCTAACAAAAAAGAGCATTGTTGTTATGTGACATGGAGTTTTAACAGACTCATAGCTGATCCGTTAGCAGGTTTTCGGAGGCTATAAATCACCCAGGAAGAGAATGTCCAACTTTCTCCCAAGGTGCAGCTGGTGTATTTGAACCACCTGCCTTTGGGTTGGTAGCACAACTCCTTACCCATTGCTACTGAGCACTTACTATGTGCCTGGTACTATGCTATGTTCCTTACCAGCACGATTTCATTTGCTCCTCCAAACAACTCTATCTGGTAGTCATTACTAATTGCCTCCTCTTTGAGCCCCTGAATCTGAACACTAGCAATGCAAAAACGCGCCGTAGGCTTTATTCATCAGCACATCAACACCCTTACCACAGGCTTAGCACATAATTAAGGCTCAGTTAATTTGGATAAATTTAACTGTAGTGATTTTCTTAGCCAAAAGTGAAGAAAGCTATTGGACACTGTATTAAATGACAGAATCAAAGCTTTCCCAAAGGTCAAACTAAAGGCAGGTAACATCTGATCAGTCTCATCTTGGGATTCAGAGCAAATGTGTCGGAGCTTGGCACATGACAGATCACAATGCAGCCCAGCTGTTCAAATACAATCACGTGAAGCCCTTGGCGGCCAGGAGAGAACAGCTTGCAAGGCAAGTGCTATGTCAGGAGCGGATTTCTGCTGCAGCATCTGCAAACACCACTGAGGTGTCCAGCTGGTCATGTACTCCTTGTAAAGAATGAGCTAGACAATCAATGTAGGCTGAGCATCCCTGAATCATGGATTAATATAAAGTAAGTTTACTGATCAGTAGATATATTCATGTACTGAATGGCAACATTTATTCATTTCGTAGATTTTTTTTTTTTTTTGCTATTTATCCTGAGGAAGACATTCTGTGTCAGAATTGGACTGAGAAATAGCTGGTCATACATTTTTGCATCTTGTTTAGAGTTAAGCACTGCTTAACAGCCACAATCTAGACCATTAAATAGGATGCTATGTGATTTGTACATTGTGCAAGCTAGTAGATAGTTCTTGAAAACATGCCATATTTGGAGCACAAATATGTGGGCTAATCCCCTAAAATAAATCTCAATATCATTGATATTTCATTCTTTCTTTGGTTTTGGTAAATCTCAAATCTACCTACCCTAATTAGTATGCTAGGAATTCTCTTGTTGAGCTTGAAATTGTTCACTGAAATTTAAGAAACTTGTGATTTATAAAAAGGCTAGAAATGACATTGTAGATTCAATTTACCAGGAAACTAAAGAGTTTGGTTTTACCATTATTCTGCAGTGGAGGTTTTTAATGGAGATTAGTAGAATAACCAGGGGGGTAGGGGAATCAAATAGGGTGAAAGGAGAGTGGGTAGAGGTGAGGTGAGAAATGGAAATTCAATTATAAGTCATCAGCTGGTGAGGGCATGGAGACAATGATTATGTCCTGTTCAACATTTGGTCTCAGGGTTTAGTTTTTCATTTTAAAAAAAAGTAATAATAACTGAATAGGTGAGAGGAAGGAAGGAAAAAGGCAACTATTATAATAATCCAAACATGATGAGATCTGAACTGGGATCATGGCAGTGGCTATGGGCAAAAAGGATGGGTTGGAGGTTTATTTAAGGAGGCCGAGAAGACAGGGCTTGGGGACCAATAGGCTCTAGAGGATGATGAATTTCCAGGGAACATCAAGCTCTGGTCCTGAAGTAAGAGCCCAGAAACAGGGGAAGACAAATAGTAGACAAGAGCCCTGTCCCCAGCCAGACATTCAGGAGGACCATCTCAAGACCTGGCAGTTTGCCAAGCAGTCAACACATATTTTCTCATAATCTCTACAAATGACTTCTCATCCCCTGCAGAGACAAAGGAATTAGAGGGAACAGATTTATCTATTTCCTAATATACCCTGGCTAGTCTTCTGAGGCTAGCCCCAAGCCTGTTAAAAGTCTCTATTATCTCTCTCTATTATTCTCCTTCCTCATTTCCCTGGAAGGCTTTGTTTCCTCCCAAATCCTTTTCTTTGACCTTTTCAGGGTTTCCTTATATTCCTGTTCTATAATTTCTCACTATGAAATTTCTCCCACCTAAAAATTCATGATGTTTTACACCAAGAGCCAGCAAACCTTTCTATAAAGGACCAGAGAGTACATATGTTAGGCTTTGTGGACACTCTAGTGTCTGTCACATTACAGTTAATCCTCAGCTTACAGTGTATTTAAGTCACAACAAACTACATTTTTGGCCACTTATTCAGGGTTTTTGTTGTTGCTATTTTATTTTTATATTATTTGTCTTTTCTGTTATACATGTGTATTAAAAATAACTGTGAGGTTTTTATGTAATGTTTCTAACCCCTAAAGACAAATAAAGATTGACTTTTTCGAGATTCTCTTAACAAAAAGGTTTATGTACCATTGAGTTGGAACCAACTCATAGTTGACCATCCTGCTTTTCAGAGACACTAAATCACAGGGGAAGAGATTGCCCATCTTTCTCCCTCAAAGCAGCTAATTCGAATGCTGTGGTAGCACAACTCCTCACAACTAGGCCACCAGAGCTTTCTAATAAAAAAGTAAGAATGACGTGAGGTTTTTTTAATGAAGCATTCAGTGACAGTGCGCCTGATACAGGCCATGGTCTTTGCAATCGCTTGTTATGCATCAGAGAGTTGGACAATACTAGGGAGGACAGAAGGAGAATTGATTCTTTGAGCTGTGGTGCTGGAGAAGAGTATTGAATGTACCATGGACTGCCAAGAAAACAAACAGATTCATCCTGGAGAGGGTTAAACCAGGCTACTTCTTGGAGGCAAGGATTCTACGGCTTTGTCTGACATACTTTGGACATGTTGTAAGGAGAGACAGGTCCTTGGAGAGGGACATCATGCTTGGGA
>NW_006399827.1:7779371-7790642 GCF_000299155.1 Elephantulus edwardii
CTGGAGAAGAGTATTGAATGTACCATGGACTGCCAAGAAAACAAACAGATTCATCCTGGAGAGGGTTAAACCAGGCTACTCCTTGGAAGCAAGGATTCTGGGGCTTCGTCTGACATACTTTGGACATGTTGTAAAGAGGGACAAGTCCTTGGAGAGGGACATCATGCTTGGTAGGGTGGAGGGACAGCACAGGAGGGTAAGACCCTCTATGAGGTGGATTGATTCAGTGACTGGGGTGATCGGGATGGGTGTGTCGGAGGCAGTGTGATTGGCACAGGATAGAGCAGGGTTTAGGGCTGTTGTACATAGGGGTCGCTATGAGTCACAAATGACTTGATGGCACCTAACAACAGCAACAACAACATTCAGTGACTTAAAAAATAGAATCATCAGTTGAAGTATAAAAATGACCATAGAGAATTGTTGCTGTTGTGTACCATTCAGAACTGACCCATAGCCGACCCTCCAGTAGGTTTTTAGAGACAGTAAATAACACAGGAGAAGATTGTCCATCTTTCTCCAGAAGAGCAGCTGGTGGATTCCTATCATATGCCTTTATGTTGGCAGCCCAATTCCTTAGCACTAAGCCACCAGAGCTCCATATTTTTGTTGTTAGGTGTTATCAAATCAACTATGACTAATAGTGAACCTATGAATAATGGATCAAAACTTTGTCCTGTCTTGCACCGTTGTCATGATCTCTGTATGCTCGAGCCTATTGTTGCAATCACTGTGTCAACTCACCTCATTGAGGTCTTTCTCTCTTTCACTGGCCCTCCTCTTTCCTCAGAATGTTTTTTCCCCAAGGACTGGTGCCTCCTGACAGCATGCCCAAATTATGTTTACCATTTTTGCCTCTTAAAACTGTATAGACTCCATTTGGTGCCTGGCCTCCATCTAATGCCTGACCTGGGCCTAACTTTTTAAAAAAATTGATTAATTCCAGAAGCAAAAGCAGGTCATAAAAATTCCTAGCTTAACCTACCTTAAAGTTTAAGGTAAACGGCACAAGAATGTGGGTACGTGACATGGGAAGAATATATATGTGACACAGGAAAAATGTATACATGAGACAGGAAGGGATGAGGGTAGTTGGGGTGGCCACCTAGACAAACCAACCACAAACTAGCCCATGTAACTGATCCCCTTGCTCACCAATCATGTTCCCAATTACCTCACCCTGAGCAAACAGCTCCATTGTCTTGAACCCATAAAATGAAGTTTATGTGCAAATGGTGGACCCCCACATGCTGGAATTTGTTCTGCAAAATAAGGCACTCTTACTGTTTGCATATGTGAGTTAGTAGTCTTTCATGCGGCAATCTACATACTTAACAAAAACACGCTGTTTGCACTTCTTCCAAGGCATTTGTTTTTTAGCAATTCAAGGTATAGTCAATAATAATCTTTGCCAACACCTTCTGATCATATGGAGATTTTTCAAAGTATATCTTTGAGTTTATTATGTTTAATTTGTTTTATTTGTATGTGTATAAAGGATGCTCACCTAGATGATAACATAATTATGATAAAAACAAAAGAGAGGAATATGGGAAGCCAATACTAAATATTTGTAATAAACTGAATGCTATTTTAAAAAAAAAATCTTTGCCAACACAGATTTTTACTGCACACACAGAAAGCATGCATTATCCCACTGTCTTAGTTATCTTGTGTTATTGTAACAGTAATGGCACAAATGGGTGGTTTAGCAAATAGAAATTTCTTCTCTTAATGTTTAGGAGGCTAGATGTCTAAGTTCCAAGTCTCAGGATGTGAGCTCTAAAGAAATCCCTTTTTCTCTCTGTCAGTTCACAGTTTAGGAAGCTATTTGTCTCTTTTCAGCACCTGTGGGCCTGTCATTTCCTGGAAATCTCCACATGTCTTGACATCAATCTTCCCCTGGGTCTAAGAGGTTCTTAGCACAGGGACCCTGGATTCAAAGCACACTATTCCTGGCTTTTCTTTCCTGGTGGTGGCAGTTCCCTCTGATCTTTGCTCATTTGTTTTATCTCTTTTATAACTCAAAGGAGATTTGTTTAAGATACAGCCTAGTTCTCTGAATTGTACATTGCCTCATGAACATAATTGTCTCTAATCTTGCCTCATTAAAATCATAGAGGTTAGAATTTACAACACAAGACAATTGAATCAGATCACAAAAGGGATGATAATTACATAATCATAACAATGGCCTAGTTATGTCAACATATATTTTGGAAGGACACAATTCAGTCTATAACATCTATCACTTTGTGATAACTAGTCAATATTTCATTATTTTTTTGAACTTTCAAATTTTTTAATTTTCAGTATATTTACTACACACACAGAAATAGAGATGTATACACAACAGGTATATGTGGTTTTATCAAAATGGGATCATGTGGTACATATTTTCTGACCACTTTTCTTCTGAGAAGACAACCAATTTTTCAGGTTCCAAAAACTTTTCTTGATTATTAATTTATTGGTTGCCTTGTAAGTACATGCTTTACAAATATATAATAATGTTGTTCAGTTATCCAACTTCCCTACTGTTAGACTTGCTTTTTTTTAATTGCACTAATATGTACCAGGTTGACTATAACATAGCCTAAAAGTCTCTTGCCTCTTAATCCCTTGGCTTATTTTTATTAGTCATGTTCCTTGCTTCCCCACCTGAGCCCAGTCCTCCCCTCTCAGTGTGCTCTGAGGTCTAAATGAGGCATGTGTGTTAAAGCCCGCTCTGCACAGTAGAGCATGGTCCCCAAGGAAGGGCTGATTGGATCTGAATATGAGGAACTGACAGGAGTCTGGGGATCTGGGATAAAGGTGCCAGGAAGTAGTGATAAGGTATGACCTTGATGCTGCTGTCCCTGGCCCCCCCTCCAGCAAAGTTCCAGAAACACACAATAGAGAACAAGCAGGTGGCATTGCATCTGTGCTTAGTACTCTCAGCTGGGACCATCCAGGACTCTCCCTTCATGACCTCTGCTGAACTTGCATGCAAGAGTGTGTGTGTGTGTGTGTGTGTGTGTGTGTGTGTGTGTGTATGCGCACGTGCGTGCATGCACACACACACGTGCCTACCAAGAAGAAGGAGCTCCTCAATGTCAATGTCAAAGCAAGAATGTCCTGTGAGTGCTGGCAAAGTAGTACAAGTATAGGCTGCAAATATAGGCTGTGGCTAAATCCTCACTTTTAATTCTTAACTCAATCCCACTAAACTGAAGACCGTGCTTAACTTCCCCAAGTTTCAGTTTCCTCATGTGTAAATATGAGTGTCTACTTCAAAACTGAGAACTGTGTTCCTGTGTTAACACTGAACTGTGTTTAACTGTGCTAAATGTTAACACAGTACTGAACACATACTAAAGGTTTAGCAGGCATGAACTATTCTTATTATGATGATTCTATCATTATATTACTTATGATGTTGTAAATAGCAGTTTTCAGAGCCACCAACACAGGGAAGAACATGGGCCTTGATAAATTCTAGCTCACTGAGGCCAGTAACAACTCCATTATCACAGCCATAAACCACCAGGGGCACCTTCAGCATGCTGGCTGATATAATGCCATGTCTGGGTGACAGAGGCCAGCCCATAAATAAATCAGACCAAACTTCAGAGCCAGGGGACTCAGACTCTTAAAATTTAGTTGTGTACTTCTCGTCAGAGCTTACAGTATTTTCCATCCAGAAAGTCACAAGACCTAGATTTCCACACCCCTTTGCTCTTGTTAAGGGAGGAGAAGGCATGCGTAGAAGAGTACAAGGCTTAGTATTATTAGTAATGGAGCTGTCTGCAGATGGACAGACAAGACAATCACCATCAAAACTTTCAAAAGACTCAGACGTGCTATCCCTCATCCTCTTCATTATCTGAATGCCTAGAAACAATTCTGAAGTACAGGACATAACTTTCTGCCTAGAAAGACAATTAAAACAATAGGTTGAAGGATCAAGGATAGTTTATCTTACCTTTCCCTAGAGTATTATAAACATGAGATTTGTTCTCAGTGATTCAGGCCACCCCTCTCCAAGATGGGGAACAAAGAGTAGGAAGAGACAGGGAAGAGTGGGCAGTGACTAAAATGTCAGCTATCCAACCTGTGCCAGTTGGTCACATTACCACTTTGTTGGGAAATCAGCTGTGTAACAAGCATATATGCTCTAAAGTCAATCATTGAATTAATTCCAAAATGAGATTTATTTCCTTGCCTGAGTTGAAAGTCCCATATTGACACATGTCTGCTTCTTGGCACCCTTCCTGTAGATTAATGCCTCTTTCCATCACATTCTGCATGGAGATGAGAGCAGGAGGTTGTCAGCAGCAGAGGTAGGCTCCAGCTGCCTGCTTTGAAATAAACTCCAGAGTGCAGCTTGGTCCCAAGTAAGTTCCTTTCTGGGGGCTGAGGATGACAGTCCTCCACTGCCCTCCTCCCTAGAGCAGGTGCTCTTCCTGTGCTCTCTGAAGTGGAAAGGGTTTCTAGTCCCAATTCTTTGTCTTCATCCCACTTTATCTCCTTCCTGAGTAGGGTCTTTGTCAAAGCAGTGAGGGGGAAATCCATTTTCTAAGGATGATAATGGCCCCAGATTTTCCTGTGAGAAGCTGTCAATAATGACAAAGCTAAAGGTCTTAGTCTTATGAGGGTTTCTTCTGAAGGCTCAAGTTCTTTGTGGAGAGAGGAGAGAGTCTGAAAAGACAAAAAAAATGAGAAAATTATTGGGAATGAGAGAAGAGGGAGAGTGGACTTCAAGAGAAGGGATATCCAGGCATCTAGAGGTGGGGTTCCATTGCACACTGTGAGGTGGTGAGGCACAACAACAAATAAATGAGGACTATTATAAATGGAGCCTGGAAGCAGGAGTGGCATCCACTTCCGAGATGGCTTGCCTCCGGAAACTCTATGTACGAACAGTGCTCAGGCTATTCATTCATAGGGTCTCTAGGAGTCGTCTACGACTCGATGGCACCAAACAACAACAATTATAAATGGAGTTTTGTGCCCCCCCAATGAATTTAATTCCTCACCCCTGTACCTGCAAGTAAATGAGCTCTTGTAATGCAACTGTTAAAACATTCAGCTTCTAATGGAAAGGTTAACATTTCAAACCCTCAAGCATCTTCATGGTGTAAAGATATGACAATCTGTTTTCATAAAGATTACAGCCGTGGAAACACTACATAATAGAACTACTCTGTCCTATAAAGCTGCTCACTCAGAATCAACTCAACAGCAGCAGGTTTAGTTAGAGTTGGGTAACCTGTAAATATGTTTGGAAATAGAGATTTTCCTTTGTGCACAAACAAGGTCATACTATAGTAGATTTTCTGCACTTATTGCAGAAGATCGAGTACTACAGTCTTCAATATGAGTTACATCACAACAGCAAGAAAACAAAAATCTTCACCACTAGACCGCTAGGCAACATGATAGAAAAAAGACTGGAGCTGTCAATTATTTCACTTTATTTGGATCCACAATCAACAATCATGATGGAGCAGTCAAGAAAATAAAAGATGATGCATTGAGGAAATCTGCTAAAAGTGCTAAAGAGTAAGGATGTTAGTTTAAAGACTAAGGTGCCTCTGCTCCAAGTCATGATATTTTCAATTGCTTCTCATGCATCTGAAAGTTGGACAATGAATACGGAAACATGAAGGTTAATTGATCCCTTTGAATTGTGGTATTGGCAAAGAACACTGAATATTCCATGGACTGTCAAAAGAACAAATAAATCTGCCTGTGAGGATGTGCAACCAAGGTGCTCCTTACAGCTAAGGATGGTGAAACTTCATCTCACATACATAGGGTATGTTTTCAGGAGGGGTCAGTCCTTGGAAAAAGATATCATGCGGGGAATGGTGTAGAATCAGAGAAGGAAAATAAGACCATCAATTAGATGGATTGATATAGTGACTGTAACAATAGGCTCAAGCATGTTGGAGAACATGAGGATGGCACAGGAAAGGGCGAGGTTCAGATCTATTGTTCACAGAGGCACAGTGAATCATAACTGACTCATTAGACCTAACAACAACTGGAGTAGAATAGATCATAAACCTAATCCCTCCGGCATGACGACTTATATGAAGAGAAAGATAGATTCAGACACACACAGGAGAAGACACTGTTAAGACATAAACAGAAGAACCAGTAAACTCAGAGATACCAACAACTTCCAGCAGCTACTTGCAGTGTTAGCTTAAAGATGGATATTTTTAGCCATTATCTTAGCCCCTTCTGGTATCTAGCTACCTTAACTTCAGAAACATGGTTCTGGATATCGTCAACAGCCGTGGAACTAGGATAACAAAGCAAATGCTTCCCACACAGAACAGTAAGACTTTGTTGAGAGCAAAACACTGGTGTCGAGACTGTAGTGATGATAGTGGGAAAACTCTGACAAGGTATAACCAGAGGAGCCTTGAGATAAAAGTCACAGTTAAAGGCTTTTACTGTTCTTACTGGATGATGGAAAGAAAAGCTGACTGCTGAACTGAAACTGGAGGCTTGGGACTGCTGGACTAAAACCTGCATTTGCATTAGGTGATAGATATTCTCCTTTGCCTCCCCTACTCTCCAACTTATTTTCCTAATAAACCTCTTTCTCGTACCACAACCGTGAGTTAAGTCTGTGAGTCAACAACAAATAAACCAAACCTCTTGCTGCTGATGTGGCTCTAGGGGCACCATGAGGCTGAGCTACGGGCTCTTTATCTGCTTTCTGCTCTGGGAAATGAGGGGCTGTGCTACTCTCACTCCCTCTGGCTGTTTCAAAGAGATGCCATGGCCCTGTACCCCAGTGTCCAATTTCTTTATTTTCACTACTAGATGCTGAAAGAAGCACATGGACCTTCCCATAATCAAAACTCTGAATTCATTCTACAATAAAGGTTTTATACAGCATTTATTCTTGTGGGACTGAGTTCGTTCACTCAGCATAATGCTCTCCAGTCCCTCTCAAGTTTGGTAATAATTCCCAAAATCATTACTCCTGCGTGCTTCATAGTATTCCATTGTGTGAATGTACCATAATTTCTCAATCCATGAGTAAAAGGATCCAAGAGGGGTGGGAGAGGCTGGAAGCAGAGGGATGTGGATGTGCAGAGGGACGAGGGATCAATCATCAGGTTGTACAATTTGATGGGGGTGGTGAGGAAAATGGAAAGAATGTGTTCAAATTTGTATTTGAATTTTGGAAATAAACTAGTAGAACATTTTTAAAATTAACAAAAACAAATGCCAAAGCCTGAATTCGAGTTTCTAGCCTTAACAACTGTAAAAAATAAATTTCTGTTGATTAAAGCCACTCACTGATGGTATTTCTCTTGTTACAGAGGCACTACTCAATAAAAGTGCATTGTGAGCCTCCCATGAGCGAGGTACTGCCCTAGATAGCAGAAGCAAAGGCAGAAAAGAGGACTGTCTTGCCTTTAAAGTGCCTTCACTCTAATGGGCTCAGAGGTACACATTTTGAGCAATAAAATGAGTAAATGAATAGGATGGATACACTCAAGAGGAAGCTTTGAAAATAAAAGCCCAAACACAATTTGAGAACAAAACCATTTTTTCACAGTCCTTCCACAGTGTCAGTCTGCAAGGATGTAAGCATTGAGTAAACCAATTTGATCATTTTCAGGTATTTTCTTTCATGTGGTGCAGTAAATTGTTTAAGATTGAAACTGAATACAATAAGTTGTTTGAATCACCTTTTGTGAGTTTCCACATTTGTTTGGCTTTTCATTGTTTTCTGAGTGAAAGTTTGCAAAGCAAATTGGTTCTTCTATTCAACTATTCATACACATTTTGTTTTATAACATGAATTATAATATGAAACCACATTCTTCGCACTTTCTTTCTGTCATTTGAATTTCCATTTATCCTTTTGTCCTACCCCTTTCTACCTTCCAAGTTTTATCCTTGGACAATTGCTGACCTTTTGACCTTACATGGTTGGATATTCTAAGGATTGTGTGCCTCCCTGGTGAGTTCTATGTCTGTTCAAGTGATAATATTTGAATGCACTTTGTAAAGAATGGTGCCTTCCCCAGATGATACCTAAAGTTCATGACAATTTCCAGTGACATTTGTATGTGTATGCACATGAAAGAGGAGGCATTTGCTCATATATTCAACAATCAATTATTAAGTATCTGCTCTGGGATGGGCTCTCAGCATTCAATGGCAAGAAGACAAAGGCTTTACAAGGGATACAGGTAGGACGTTAACAATTACAGCACAGTGTCAAACAAGGCCCTGAATGTGGTGAGTGCCAAGCACCAAGGATGACCTAGATTTGAGGGGTAGGGAAGGTAAGATGAAGGAAATGACACCTCAGCTAAGACATGGAGGATATATGTTGTTGTTGTTTGTGTTGTTAGGTACCCTCGAATCAGCCCTGACTTAGTGACCCATTGTACAGCAAATCAAAACCTTGCCCAATTCTGTACCGTCTTCACAATCTTTACGCCCATTATTGCAGTCATTGTTAATCTATTTAATTGAGGATCTTTCTTTCCTTCATCGACTCATTTCCCAAGCATGTTATCTTTTTCCAATGAGGATATATAGGAATTGTTGTTATGTGCTGTCAAGTCGCTTCTGACTCATAGCAACCCTATGTACAACAGCCCTCAACTCTGCCCTTTCTCTTGCCAACCTTATTGCCTCTGACACACCTATCCTCATTACCCCAGTGACAAAATCAATCCATCTAATCGAGGGTCTTCCTCTCCTGTACTGTCCCTCCAACCGCCCAAGCATGACGTCCATCTCCAAGGACTGGTTCTGCCTTGCAACATGTCCAAATATGTCAGACCAAGCTTCAGAATCCTTGCCTCCAAAGAGCAGTCTGGCTTCACCCTCTCCAGGAGGAATTGTTTGTTCTCCTAACAGTCCATGGTATATTTAATACTCTTCTCCAACACCACAGATCAAAGGCATCAATTCTCCCTCACTTCTAGGGAGAGAAAAAAAAAAAGAAAATAAAAACTCCAGGCCCTCGTCTTTCCACAAAAAATGGCACTGACAGTGAAGAAGGGAGCGTATGTTCTTCCCAAAGCTGAAGCCAAAGCAAAGGATTTGAAGGTCCAGAAGGCAGATCTGAAAAGCATCAGCAACAATAAATAGGAGAGTTACATGACACCCACTTTCCAGGGACACAGGACACAGTAGATCCAAAGGCAGCCCACAGAAGTGTGCCCTCAAAAGAAACGAGCTTGACCACTATGCCATCATCATGTTTTCCCTGACCATTGAATTGGCTATAAAGAAGATTGAAGGCAACAACACATCTCTGTTCAATATTGTTGTGAAGACCACCAAGCACTAAACCAGTTGGGAACACTGAAATTGCCTCGGTCAAACCCTGATCTGGCCTGATGGGACATGTCTTATTAACTCTCACCTATAATACTCCAGAGGTTACCAACATAATAGGGATCCTCTAAATCCAGTAGAGTAATTTCTAACTGTAAAGTTTTCCACCACAAATACAAACAAACTCTAGAGTGAAGTGAAAGCTAGGTTTAAATTCTAACTTCCCAGGTGAGTATTGCTGGACAAATTACATCGTGTATCTGAGTCTCTGTTTCTAGATTCATGAAAGAGGTCCAGCAATATTTACTTTGCGGGCTCAGTTTAATGACGACCTAAAAATTGCCTTGCACAGTGCCTGGCACACAGTAAGGGCTTAATAAATGGGCACTCTTGTTTTTATTTTAGTAGTCAGTCAATAAGTATGTTTTCCCTTCAAGCAAGCAGGTCTGGGCTGAGCGGAAGGAGGCAACCAGGGAAGATAAAGTAAAAACATTGCTATGTTTCCTCATTAAAAACTGACTTCTCTTTGGAAGCAGGAAGATTTTTTTCTCCCCCTCTCTCTTCTCCCACACACATTGATTAACTAGCCCACTCCAAAGTAGAGGAAATGTCACTTTTCCTCTCCAATAAATAATAAGGTGAAATTTTTCTACATGCTCCAGGCCACCTCGGGTCTCATCTTTGCCAGCCAGCAGGAAACCTCTCCCAAATACTGAGAGTGACTGTAATTGAATCATTTGGCATGAAATTGGGGAAGGCGCCATAATCACTCAGACTTTCTCTAGCATCCTGGAAAAGGTAGGTACCTAAAGAGATTCAGATGTCAGACATACCTGAGAGGACCAGTCACAAGGGCCACAAATAGATGTGAGCATTTTTACACAAAACGCACCAAAAATAGGCCTGCTAGTATTGTTGAAAGGAAGAATGTTGAGTGTATATCCATCTAGCCCATCCCACCCCTGCAAAAGATGGCCCTGCATTAACCCCTCATTTGCTGATCAAAATGTTTATGTGTTCAGAGATGCGTTTAGAAAATAAGTTTGGGGTTTTTTTGTATTTTTTTTTTCAAGCAGCAAAATCAAATCGTGGCACTTGGAGTCAGGCTCAAACTTTTGCTCAATTTCTTACTAGCTATGTGTTCTTGAGCAAATCACTGAGCTTCCTCATTTGTAAAAATAGAGATCATAAGAAGAGTGTACTAGCACATTTGAGGGAACCATTGATTTTCCAAGTGGCTGTCTTCCAGGCTCTGTCCAGTGGTTGGGATGGCCTGCAGAGATCAGAGAGAACTTGTCTGCCAGAAAAACATGAAGAAAACCCAGGAGATTAGCAAAGGAAAAGGAAAAGAGGACAGACATCTTGACTACCTGTCAGAGAAAGCAGGATTCTGAGATCATGTAGCAAAAGCAGAAGGCAGCTAATGAGAAGGCTTTACAGACCACAGAAAAATGATGACTGGCTCATTTGGAAACCGGGGTGCTACTGAGAACTAGGTGAGTCATACACTCTAAGATCAAGAGTTTGTAGAGTTAACAGTCATTACATATGTTATCATTTATCCTTATGAAACAGTCTATTTTAAATTTAACTTTTAACGTGATTTTAGGACTCCTCTTTGAAAAATAAAATACCAACCATGCATGAGAAGGAGAAGGAGAAGACGAAGAGGAGGAGGAGTATACTAGTTTCCTATTGGCTTTGATGGCTTAGTGGTAAGAAGTTGCACTGCTATTCCTAAGCCAAGAAGTTCAAAGACACCATCTGCTCCATGGCAGGAAGATAGACAATCTCCTTTGTGATTCAAAACCTCTGAAAAACTACTGGACAATCAGCTATGAGCTGGTTCCAACTTGACCTCTTACAACAACAATAATAGCTGAAATCAATTACTACAAACAGAGGCTTAAAACAATATCAACTTACTCACTTTTTAAATTTTTTAATATTTTTAAATTGTAA
>NW_006399827.1:7791342-7811766 GCF_000299155.1 Elephantulus edwardii
GTGCGGGGAGAAGGGTGCAACAATGAATGAATGGAATTCCAAAATCTCTGTAGATGTTCATTGAAATGAAAAACAAACAAACTAAATTAAATAAAATAAATAAATAAAGGGGGAAAAAATCCCTCCCCCTAGGTCCAAGTCCTGGGAGGACAGGAGTCAAAAAAAAAAAAAAAGTTAATCTCAACGAACTAAGGTCAAGTTGTCAGCAGTTCTGGCTCCTTGGGCTCGGATGAAAGAAGCTGCTTCCTTATCTTTTTTCCATTTCTAACAGCTGCCTATGTTCTTCAGCTTGTGGCTCCTTCCTCCATTTATAAAATGCCCCACTTCAAAGCCTGCTTCCATTGTCATGTACCCTCCTCTCTGGCTCTGATTCTTTCCTCATCCCTCATAATAGGGAGGTTGTGATTACATCAGGCTCAACCAGGAATTCAAGGTATTCTCTCCATCTCAAGATTCTTAATTTAATCTCTGTTACCTCTATCTAGAAAATAATACTCGCAGGTTCCTGGAATTAGAACATGACTATATCCACTCTCCTGCATCTCCAATACTGAGAAGAATGGGAATCTCAGAATACTTACTGTGTTTTTGCTCAGGCAAAACCTCCACCTAGAGCAGAAAGGTGTCATATGAACAGAGCAAGGGAATACTACATAGTTCAAAATCAAGAAAGGGGTGCAACAGGGTTTTATCTTTTCTCCATACCTTTTCAATCTATATACAGAACAGATCATTCATGAGGCTGGACTTTTTGAAAAAGAATGTGGCATCAGGATTGGAGGAAGGCTTATCAACAACCTGCGTTATGCAAATGATACAACCTTGCTGCCAAAACTGAGGAGGACTTCAAGTATTTGCTACAGAAGGTCAAGGACTGCAGTCTTCAATATGGATTAAAGCTCAACATCAAGAAAACAAAGATTCTCACCACCAGGCCAATTGGCAGCCTCATGATAGAAAGAGAAAAGGTTGAAGTTGTTAACAATTTTATCTTGCTTGGGCCCACAGTCAACACTCTTGACACTAGCAGTCAGGAAATTGAAACACGACTTGCTTTAGGAAAGTCTGCTGTCAGGGACCTCTCCAGAGTACTAAAGAGCAACGATATCAGTCTAGAGATTAAAGTGCTCCTGATCCAGGCTATGGTCTTTGCAATTGCATGACTAAGGATGACTGAAGAAGAAATCTATGGCTTTGAGTTGCGGTGTTGGAGAAAAGTATGAACATACCATGAACTGCCAAGAGAATAAACAGGGTAAAACTAGGTTGCTCCTTGGAGGCAAAGATTTTTAAATTCTACCTCACATGCTTCAAGCATGTTGCCAGGATGGACCAATCCTTGGGGAAGAACATCGTGCTTGAAAGGGTGGAAAGTGAGTGCAGGAGAAGACCCCAGACGAGATGGATTGACACACTGATAATGGGGACAGGTGTGTCAGAAACTATGAGATTGGCTCAGGATAGGGCAGGGTTCAGGGCTAATGTTCATAGGGTCACTGTGAGTCATGGTCAACAGCACATAACAACATCAACAACTCTCCTACTAATCTCACTGCTGTCAGGTAAGAATCAATTCATAAGTTGACTCTCCAGCAGGTTTGAGGTTGTAAATCACATGGGAAGAGATTGTCTAACTGGTGGAATCTAACCACTATCTTTGGATTAGCAGTGCAACTCTCTGTGGACTATGCCTTCGGGGCTCCATGGACATATTTGTTGTTGCTGTTATGTGCCTTTGAGTCAGAATCAATTCATAGCTAACCTTTTGAAAGGTAGTAGATGTTGCCCATCTATCTCCCAAGGAGCAGCTGGTGGATTGGAATCACGTGCCTTTGAATTGTCAGCACAACTCCTAACCCACTAAGCCACCAGAGCTCCCTATAAATATATGTTGTTGTTGTTGTTGTTGTTGTTGTTGTTGTTAGGTGCCATCAAGTTGAGTATGATTCATAGCGACCCTAAGAACAAAAGATCTGAACCTAGTCCTGTCCTGCACCATCCTCACACTTCCTGACATATAAGAAAGAGCCCATTACAGCAGTCACCTTGTCAATCCACCTGGTTGAAGGTCTCCCTCTCCTTTACCAACCCTCCATCCTTCCCAACATCATGGCTCTCTCCAAGGAATAGCACCTCATAGCAGTATGTCCAAAGTATGTGAGGTGAAGCCTCATCATTCTTGCCTCCAAATAGGACTCCAGCTGCACCCTCTCCAAGACATATCTATTTGTTTTCCTGGCCATCTGTGGGATGTTCAGTGCTATTCTCCAGCACCACAGCTCAAAGGCATCAATTCTTATTCTGTCATCTTTATTCATTGTCTATTATAACCTTCCACAATTACCAAAGGACACATAATCTTGCAGTACAGTAGTAACAATAATCTAGAAGTGAACACATACATATACAAGCTGCACAGGAGTAGGAAGGTGAATAGGACCACACATCCAAGAGTATATATATACAGGTTTGACAGAGGATCAAGTGCATTCATGAATATAGCTAGCAAATATTCACAACATAAATAGGGCATGTATGTGAAGTGGTGAAAACTGCTTAGGCATAACTCAATACCTTGAGGGGATGAATCACTTTACTTAAGGCTCAAGATCATTGTCTCAGGGGACAGAAAGGTCAATTGGCATAACAACAACTTTGATGAGTGTGACTAGGACCTCAAAAGCTGGTGAGTGGCCATCTAACATAAAGTTGTTGGTTTGTCCCCATCTAGAACAAAGAAGAGAGAAGAAAATCAAAGTCACCAAGAGACAAGTTAGTCCAAAAGACTAGTAGATCACATCTCCATGACCCTGAGATCAGAAAAAGGAAACATTTGCTGGCTACCACTGCTAATCCTTCTAAAAGGGAATCATAGTATGATGGCCTGTGTAGAGTAGAAGACAAATAAGGAACAAAACTCAATATCGTGTGGGAGAGGGGGGAAGGTCTGATAGATACTGGTGGGACTTCTAAGATTATGGCCCTCAGATACCATTAGGGCTGGAAGTAAACTCACTTCAATGTCTCAACTTTCAGCTGAACCACAAGAGAATAAGGAGAGCAATAACACCAGAGAGGTGCACAATCAACTCCATGACATCAAATGGGTAGCATTCGCTCAGGAATAAAGAACAGATGTCAGGAAAGGACCAATGGAAACGGTAAATACAGGAAGGGGTGAGAAGAGTGATGTTGCATTGTGGGAGTTACAATCAACATCACAAAACAAAATGTGTATGAACTGTTGGATGGAAACCTAATTTGCTCTGTAAGCTTTGGCCCAACTCATCATTTTTAAAATGAATTAAAATGTAAATATCTTTAACTAAAAATGCCACAGGACAAAATAATTATATATACACACACACACACACACACAGAATAAATCATTTGAGAAGCTAGACTACAGGAAGAAGAGTGTGAGAATGTGTCAAGATTGGAGGAAGTCACATCAACCTGTGTTATGCAGATGACACAACCCTGCTTGATGAAAGTGAGGAGGACTCGAAGCACTTGCTCCAGAGGATCAAAGATTACTGCCTTCAAGGTGAGCTACATCTTAACATCAAGGGAACAAAACTTGACCACCAAGTATTTTAAGAGTGTGCCACTTGTTTTTTAAGTTCAAGATGATACTTTTTTCTATATACAGTGATACTCATGTCATCTGAAGTGAGTGTAATCTCAGATGTCAAAATTATTAAATTCTGAAATCACTATGGGGGGGTGGGGAAAGAGAATAAAAATCCACTGGGCAAATAGATAACATCATGATAGATGGGGAAGAGATAGAAATTATCAATGGCTTCATCTTGCTTGGATCCACAGTAAACACTCTTGCCACTAGAAACCAGGAAAGATGCATTGCATTTGGAAAGTTTGCTGTCAGGGACCTCTCCAAAGTACTGAAGAACAAAGATAATCAGTTTGAAGAGTAAGGCACACCTAATTCAAGCCATGGTCTTTCCAACCACTTGCTAGCATTAGAAAGTTGGACAATGACTGAAGATCATAGAAGAAGAATCAATGCCTTTGAATTGTGGTGTTGGAGAATAGTGCTTAATATCCCGTGGACTGCCAAAAGAACAAACAAGTATTTCTTGGAAAAGGTGCAGCCATTACCTTTGCAGGCAAAGACAGTGAAACTTCATCTGACATACTTTGAGCATGTGGTTTGGAGAAGTCAGTCCTTGGAATAGGCTATTATGCTTGAAAAGGTGGAGGGTCAGCAGAAGAGGGGAAGATCTTCAATGAGATGGACTGACACAGTGACCGTAACAGTGGACTTAAGTATGTCATAGGTGATGAAGATGACAGGATAAGGCTGGATTCAGATCCATTATACAGACAGTCCCTAGGAATCATAGATGACACAAGAGAACTTACCAACACCCAATCTTTCTGTAAACTTCTGTTACAATCATAATTTAAAAAAATAGTTTTTAAGAAAAGAAATCAAAAGACATGTTACATTACAAAAATCTGTTCAAGGACCTCTTTAAAGTGCTAAAAAACAAGATGTCAGTTTAAAAACGAAGGTGGCACTGAACCAAGCCATGGTATTTCTCAATTGTTTCCCATGCATCTGAAAGCTGGACAATAAATAAGAATGGTAGAAGAAGATAAAAGCTACAACAACGTTAAGCACCTAACACAGTAATTGGGACTCAAGAGACTCAAAATTACTTTCTTTCCTTTTCCCTTCATTGAATCCTTTATCCAGAGCGACCATTGTATAGCATGCCTCTTCTCATATGCATGGTTCCAAGGAAGACTCTTCAGATCCATTTGAAGGTTATGAGGTTGTGTGTCTTCACCTTGACACTGACTGGTCTTAAACTTGTGACAAATTGCTTCTAGTGCCCAGGGAACCTTCTGCTAGTGAGAAGTTGTATTCTTGCAAGGAAGAATTCCCCTCACATTCATTTGAGTCGATGAGTGGCATCTGAAAACAGGAAACTGAGCTTCAGAAAATTGAAGACATTCCTATAACTCACTCTTCCCCAGCACACATGGTCCCTCATCTCTGCTTCTCTCTGCTTCCCCCCCGCCCCTCCCCCCAAAGACCAGCTTCCTTAGAAAAGACCTAAGTCTCTCACCTGCACTACCACATGCCTCTAGTTGGCCTTTCATTCAGATAATCAATAAAGGTGATGGCAAGGACAAATATTGTATAAAACCATAAGAGAATGAGTATATAGAATCATTGTAGAATGAGTATGAAGATCCAAGGTGGGGCAAGGGTGGAAGCAGAGGGCTAAGGATGTGCAGAGGGAGGGGTTAATCGTGGGGTTGTACAATTTGATGGGTGAGGCAGTGAGGGAAATTGGAAGAATCTGGTACGAAAAACCAGTCTCCAAATTTTGGAAATAAACTACTATAAATAATTTTTTTTAAATGTGGTAGATTGACTCACTACATCTTCAAGCCTTCTGAATTAAGTGTCCAGCCCTGCTTTGATCAACTTTAGTCAAGGGGCTGAGAGATCAGATATAAGTCTTTCAAGTTGTCACTTTCCAAAACAGATAATCCGAGCTGGACATTCACCTTAAGACATGCATACTTCTAGTGGAGTGGACTTGAGGGGAGGGATTATATAACAGTAAAAGAATTTTTCTTTTACTTTTCAAAGAGAAGAATGAACTGGGGTGGGGAGCAAGGAGAAAAGTACAACAATGAATGAATGGAAATCCAAAATCTCTGTAAATGTTCATTTAAATTAATAATAATAATAATAAAAGGGGAAAACATGCATACTTCCTCACCATCAACCTCTAAAGGGGGGCAGGAAACTGTCCTAATATTCAAAAGCAACCATTGGCTTTAGTGCTTTCAAGACACCCAAGAGTCATTAATAACAAATTGCCTAATCATTAAGAATGAGAACTTCGTGCATTACTAATCATAAATCTCCACTTCCTTGTCTTACAGCTGGCACTGTAATATAGTAAAAGACACCAATGAGGCCCAGAAATCTAATGCTACCAGCTGCTATGTTGCTGAAAGCAAGACAGTCCACATCCTCCAGGGATCTAAGTCCAAAACATAATGAGAATGACTAACCTTAGGGCTTTATGAATTTCTTTCTGCACTGTCAGGCTTAGAACAGCCAACATCCAACAAGATGGGTAACTTGAACACTGCCACCTGAGGTTTCGATGATGCAAAGTTTGACCACTTAAGCAAACGCAGAGTTACGTCTTGACCTCAAAGACTACACAGCAAGCAGAGAAAGAGAAAGAATCTGCCCAATGAAAGACCTCAGTCATACCTTAGAATCATGCAGAACAAGAGCAGCAGGCCGTAGGGGTGCCAGTGGGGACATTTGTAACTAAGATTATGGGAGTCCCATGGCCACAGGGCTTCTCTGCAAAAAATGAGGTGGGGACACTTCTCCAATACTCAGCCTGCGTGTCAAAGAAATGTGGACATCTCCCATCTATAAGCCCCACTTCTCAGACCTCATCTGTTTCAGACTGGTGAAAGGGACATAGGTCGTCTAGAAGGCTCTGCATTGGGACAAGGACTTCTGCCTGTGGAGGGGTAAGGGGTAGGGGCAGGGTGCCTCCCAGGCCCGAGCTGACAGGGTTCTGCTTCTCTGCTGAGCCCAGCGGAATGGAGCACAGAGGGAATGCGAGTGGGGTTCGTGCTGCGTATGTTTATCAGCCCGTTTCCAATTCCGTGTCTGAAATCAAACAGTCAACGATCTGCATGCCTTGAATTTTAATCTGTCCCTGTAGGGCAGTCGCAGGTTCTGAATACAGAGAATGCGTTCCAGGAACCATGAGCCAGTGCAGCACAGACATTGATCCCTGGTGCTTCTCTCTCCCAAGGCCTCTTGCATCGAGGTCCTGCTGGCCTTATTACAGCCGAAATCCCTGTGCTCCCCAAATAAATAAATAAAGAGCCATTCTTCTTTCCAACCAATGAAGACTACTCGACCATGCTGTGGAGGCGACAGGGTAGCTGATGAAATCTCGTTTCCGCTCTCAGACAGTTATCTGCTCTGACATCTCAGGCCCCTGCTGACCATGTCAGGAAAGAACTTAGTTTATCACGGCAGTTTTTCCCATCTCTAAAACTAATTCTTCGCTTTCAAAAAAAGCCCTGTCTCTGTGGCAGCCAAAAGGAAACCAACTACTCATTCCATGGTGGTCTTAAGTTGGAAATGGAAGTTAAAATGAACATCAGAAAATAAAACATTAGAACTGGTCTAAGTAGCCATTGATTTCAGATGATTTGGGTTCATGCATTCCTTTTTATGTTGCCTTTTGTTATGCATTCCAATTATCTCTGGCCATGCTCTGCATTCTCAGTATGTGCTCCCAAAGACTCAGGGACTGGTTTCTGGAAATGATGGGGAAGAAGAGATGCATTTTCTGAGTAGGAAAAGGAAATAGTAACATGGAAAGTTTCCCATAAATAAAGGCACCTGACAATCAACTTGAACGGAAACAGATGCGAATTTCAGTCAAAACTGAGTCCACATATTCAGCAAGTGTATAATGAAAGACTGATCAGAATTTAACCATATTTAACTTGCAAATATGAAGAGGGAAGGAAATTGAGTTCCGTTTCTTCCAGGCAAATTGGTTTTATTTTTGCAGAATCAAAGGGCAGTGCTGTTTCTTTTCCCATTTCAAATTCCATTCAAGATGTCTGTTTAAATCTAATCAAAGGCTTTCCCCCTCGCATATCTTATCAAAGTTTCTGAAATTATGGGTGATCTGCCACCATAAAGCTTAAGAAAATAGAAAATTACATTTTGTCTTAATGTAAGATCTGATTTTGTGAGCAGGTTAAACTAGAAAGTAAGCTTATACACTTCACATCAGCTATTCTTATTCTAGGATTGGCTTAAAAAACAAAATGTAGAGTCTCGGCCTTCTCTGGAGGACCCATTTATGCAAACCCAGGGGTAGAAAAGAGCTCTAATTTGCACACACACTTACCCTTGTATCAGTCTCACTTTAAATCAGTCTTGATACTCAATGGACCCCTGCAGTTTACTGATTTCTTTCTCTGTTTTCTTCAAGGACAAAATTTTCTAGAAGCAAGACTGCTAGATAGACATAAGTCAGCAACAGAGATAGAGAAAGCTGAGACTAGCATAGAGATTCTTCCAGAAGATAAGCTCAGGGCATTTATCCAGAACTAATAAAATAATCTCTGCTAGAAACTGAGGCAAGCATATGGCAGTTGAAACCCCCCGAAAGCTACTCCTAGCAGCCTGTATTCGGAAGACATACTTGATCTACCCTTGGTTCTCCTGATGTCCTTTAGCCTGTTCCTTCACCTTTATTTCACCTGGAAGAACTCTTTATCCTTCAAGGCCCAGCCAAATTAGCACCTTTGGATCAGCAGTCAGGAGATCAAGAGATGTATTGCACTGGAAAAGTCTGCAGTCAGGAACCTCTCAAAATTATTGAAGAGCAAGGATGTCAGTCTGAGGACTAAGGTGGGCATAATTCAGGCCATGATCTTTTTAATCACTTGCTATGCAGCTTAGAGCTGGACAATGAATAAAGATGACAGAAGAAAAATCAAAATTTTTGAGCTTGAGTTAGCGACTGCCAAAAGAGTGAATTATTGGCATGGACTGCTAAAAGAACAAACAGATACATCTTAGAGGAGGTGTAGCCAGAGTGCTCCTTGGAGGCAAAGATGGTAAAGCTTTGTCTCACACACATTGGGCATGTCACTAGGAGAGATTATTCCTTGGAGAGGGACATCATCGTTGGAAAAGTGGAAGGACAATGAAGGAGAGGAAGACCCTGAAACAGATGGATTGACATAGTGACTATAGCAATGGGCTTAGTATGTCAGAAATTCTACATGTTCAATAGCACCTAACAACAACAACTCTAAAGACTTATTGAACAGGTGATGAGCCCAGAAGAGGAAGGGCTTCCATGAGGATGGTTGAGTAATGGCACGGAAATGGCAATGAGAAGTAAGAACAAATTAAATACTTGCTTTATTCCCTGCCCCAAGACCACAAGATTGTTCTAACAACCCCACACACCTTCTCATGACATAACTTAATAAATTATCATCTCAACCCCTTCCACTTCTTCTTATGCATGAAACAGAAACCACGAGGTTTCTAAGAGCGGGACTCATATAAAGCCTGGGATATTGTGTGTTCTCAGAAAACAATGGAATGGATGAATGATGATAGTCATCTAACCTTAGCACAAATAAAGATGGGCATTGGTGTGCTCTAAGTTAAGAACCAATGAACA
This sequence comes from Elephantulus edwardii, assembly GCF_000299155.1. Lineage (NCBI taxonomy): Eukaryota > Metazoa > Chordata > Mammalia > Macroscelidea > Macroscelididae > Elephantulus > Elephantulus edwardii. The sequence goes on from NW_006399827.1 coordinate 7,800,588, forward strand.
TGACCAGATCCAGGGGGACAAGAACCACTAACAGAGGAAATGCTGAAGGATTCCACAGGCCAGCTACAAATTCTCCATTGTGTGTTACCCTCTGGCATCTAAAGAATTTTTTAGCTGTTACCCAGAAACTATTAGTCTCCTTTTTACTTTCTGTCTTACTGGTGGTCATTTTCACTTACTCCCTAAACCCAGAGTTCAGAGTTCATCCAAATCAACAAAAACAAACTATTGTTGTTAGATATTGACAAGTTGAATACGAATCATAGTTACCCTATAAACAATAGATCTGAACCTATCCTATGCCAAGTCTAGACTTCTTCCTTCTAGGATTTTAGCCGGTCCCACCAGGTCATGGTCTTCTCAATTGCTTGCTATGTGTCTGAGGGCTGGACAATGACTAAGGACTGCAGAAAAAGAATTAATGTCTTTGACTTGTGGTGTTGGAGAAGAGTATTGAGCAAATATCAAAGACCGCCAAGAGAACAAACAGGTCTATCCTAGAAAAGGTGAAACCAGGTTGCTCCTGGAAAAGGTGGAACCAGGTTGCTCCATGGAGGCAAGAGTTTTTAAACTCTGTCACACATACTTTGGGCACATGGCCAGGAGGGGCCAGTTCTTGGAGAAGGACATTATGTTTGGAAGGGTGAAGAGTCAGCACAGGAGAGGAAGACCCTGGATGAGATGGATTGACACAGTGACTGCGGCAATGAGAACAGATGTGTCAGAGATGCTACGGTTGGCTCAGGACAGGGCAGAGTTCAGAGCTATTGTTCAGAGGGTCACTAATGAGTCATAGTCAATGTGACCATACATAACAACAAGCAACAACAGGAAAAGTATAGCTGATATGAAGCATGAAGAGTTTAACCCATTTATAGAATCAGATCTTCCATGGCCTGAGCCCAGTGTTCTGGGATTCCAACCTGTAGCTCCTTGGATTAACGTAAACTTTTAAAGAAAAACAAAAGTAAGAAAAGAGTTGTTTCCACTCTCCCTGTACTCCCTGAAGAGGTTGCACTTCCCAAAGGAGCTAATGTCAAAGGTGGTTCACAGTGTGGTCAGTGGGGAGGGTAAGCAGAGTACATATGAGGGTCTCCTGAATCTCAGTCTCAGATGAGCTGTATCCACCTTGTGAAGGTTCTCATGGGCTCTTCCTTCAGAACTGTCCAGCCGTTCTTTCTACAACCTCTGTCCTGCTCCAGATGCATTACACACACTCTTGGCTCTTATCCACTCCTTCCACTCAAACTCCAAGCAGACCAATGTGGTGGATCTATTATGCGTCACCTTATCTAGGTTGAACCCCATTTCCTAAATTCTTTTGCTTTTTGTGATGCTGGTTAGGGTGGGCCACAAGAGAGATTCTTGGAAGGTTTGGAGAGAGGGAGGCATAAGCGGCACTGTGTTTCACACTTGGAAGGCCGGGGCAAATGCACCAGCGGCTTTTGTCCCTGGGCTGATGGCTGCTCATTGGCTGGCTCACCTCATGGGCGTGGGGGCAGCTGTGGGGTTGGTACCTGCCTCACCTCCCCCTGGATCAGCTTCAGCGTCTCACGCTCCAGGGGTGTATTTACCTCAGTGATGAATGACTCCAGCTGCCCCCATAGGACGCCCACATCCTCAAGGGCAGGAGCAGTCAGAGTTCTAGATTGTCCGTGTGAGTTCTCACTTGTGCCTCTGTGTACTAGACAGCTGTGCCCCACTTTAAAGTCATCTTCTCTTCCTCAATTTCTGCCTGAGAACTTCAAGCTGCTAGCAGAGACTGTTCAACCGACTTCCACGATTGACAAAGGCCCCATTTCCCATTTCTGTGACTGTGTGAATATCTCCAAGAAGTCTGCTTGTCGGATTGAATTTCTGACTGAAACACTGCACATGCTGACAGACACTTCCATTTCCCCTGGGGCCCAACTTCTGTATCCTTTCTTCAATACCACTGCAATCTACTCTGCTGTGGCTGTGTCTTTCATTGGCCCAAACTCTTTCACTCCACACTCTGGAGTTGTCCCAAAGTAGGCCAATAAAAGAACAAAGTATTCCTCACCCAATGTAACCTAGAGGGGACTCGCAGCTGTCTTTTTACACTCAAGATGACAAGGAATACCCTTTTGCTTGAGGGTCATGGAGAAAGTCCTTCAGTAGTAACAGTTAATGACACTAAATGAAGCCAAGTAGAACTAGAAATGAGAGACAGGCAGAGAGAGAGAAGGTCACAGAGAAACAGATGCTCAGTTCCCAGAGCCCTTCCTTTGATTCTATGCACCACCCTACACGTCTCTCCCATCCCCTCCACAGTGAAACAGCAGGCACTCCAGCACTACATGAGCCTTGAGATGACTAGTCCTGAGTGGTAGCTCCCCCATGACCTCATAAGAAAGCCTTACACAGCAACAGATAACTAACACAGACTCACAGGTCCCATCCCCACTTGACGCAATCAGGGCACTACTTCTCCCCTTCAGCCACAAGCATCAGATCTGGAAAAGTTGAATCAAAGAAGGTCTTGAATCAAGTATACCAGGTCAGAGGAAAGTGAAAGTGAAGTAGAAAGTTGAAAACCTGAGAAAGAAACAAAAATCCCTTATGGATTTGGAAGATCCCCAGCCTTCTTCCTTTGTCCAGTTCCAGAATATTTGAGCACAGCTTACTTCCCTTCGGAAAAAGATGGAAGAACGCCTCTCTGAAAAGGCAGAATCATGTCATTTCCATTTAACAAGCTCTGTGTGTGGCGACAGAGACCACAATCTTCTAATTAGATTTTTAGAAGTTTGTTCTTAAAAATAAACAGGAAAATAACTGAATAGACAAAGAAAGATTGTCAGATTTGGGCAAAGAGCATCCAATATGAAAGAAAACAAATAATGTATGTATATCTGTCTATGGAATATGGAGAATCTGGAGTGAACTCAGTCTCATAAAGACAAGCACTGCATATGACCTTTACTATAAAAATAGAAGAATAACTAGTAAAATGTATACAGAAGTCCAAAGGAGAAATGGAGGGACATAGGAGATTGAGGGTGGGAAGGAGAGGGAATCATCAAGTCCCAGAGTTTGGTGGGCAGGTGGATGGGGTGAAAGAATTAGGGAAGGTCCAGGGAAGATCTGAAAAGACAGAGTAACAGTGAGCATAGATCAATGGTGATTAATTACATGAAACACAATATATCGGGATAATTGTATGAAGCACAATGTGAATAAAAGAATGTGTGAAACACAATGTATACACATATTGTACGCAACTCAGTATAAGATAAAAATAATTTTTTTAAAAAATCAGGGAAAAGTTTACATACAGATTGAATCAATCTTGGAGAAATAATCGGGATGAGAGGAGAGCAAAAATTAATTAATAGATATGTTGGGTGTTGTATAAGTTCTACAAGTGTTCAGGCCTTTTGTTCATCAAGTATCTATGAGTCGTCTACGACTCGACAGCACTTAACAACAACAACAATGTTGGTTGAAGGGAAAGGCAATACACAATAAGGGTTTGATGAGATAATAGAACTAATTACATTAATTAATTATAATTATATAATGATTTCATGAAAACCAGAATAACTCTTAAACTTTCACTCAGATTTTTTAAAGTAAAAATAAGGGGGAAATAGTGTACTCAGGAAATAAGAACAAGATTTCAACAGACAAACACTGCCCTGGATGTGCTCACTAAGTTGTGCCAAGAAATCTGGAGAACAGCCAGCCGGCCCACTGACTGGAAAAGATCGATATTTGTTCCCATTCCAAAGAAAGGTGACCCAACAGAGTGCGGAAATTATCGAACAATATCATTAATATCATATGCAAGCAAGATTCTGCTGAAAATTATCCAAAAATGTTTGGAACAATATGTCAACCGAGAACTGCCAGATGTACAGGCTGGATTTAGAGGAGGCTGTGGTACTAGGGATATTATAGCTAATGTTAGGTGGATATTGGCAGAAAGCAGAGAACACCAGAAGAATATCTATCTGTGCTTCATTGACTATGCAAAAGCTTTTGACTGTGTGGATCACAACAAGCTGTGGCTGACTCTGAGAAGAATGGGAATCCCAGAACATTTGATTGTGCTAATGTGAAACCTATACTCGGACCAAGAGGCAGTCATCAAAAGAGAGCAAGGAGACACTACATGGTTCAAAATCAAGAAGGGGGTCTGTCAGGGATGTATTCTGTCTCCATACCTTTTCAATCTGTACGAAGAACAGATCATCTGAGATGCTGGGCTGTATGAAGAGGAATGTGGCATCAGGATTGGTGGAAGAGTCATCAACAACCTGCGTTATGCAGATGACACAACCCTGCTTGCTGAAACTGAGGAGGACCAGAAGGTCAAGGACTGCAGCCTCCTATATGGATTGAAGCTCAACATCAAGAAAACAAAGATTCTCACCACTGGGCCAATTGGCAGCATCAGTATGGATGGTGAAGAGATTGAGATCGTTAACAGTTTTAGTTTGCTTGGCTCCACAATCAACACTCTTGGTAACAGCAGCCAAGAAATCATGAGACAAATTGCATTGGGAAAGTCGGCTGTCAGGGGCCTCTCAAGAGTACTGAAGAGCAATGACGTCAGGATGGAGACTAAGGTGTGCCTGATCCGGGCTATAGTCTTCGCAATTACATGCTATACATCAGAGAGTTGGACAGTGAATAGGGTCAGTAGAAAGATAATTGATGCCTTTGATTGGTGCTGGAGAAGAGTGTTGAATATACTATGGATTGCTAGGAGAACAAACAGGTTTGTCCTGGAGAAGGTAAAGCCGGAATGCTCCTTGGAGTCAAGGATTCTGAAGCTTCGTCTGACGTACTTTGGGTATGTTGCAAGGAGGGACTGGTCCTTGGAGAGGGACATCCTGTTTGGCAGAGTGGAGGGGCAGCGAAGGAGAGAAGACCTTTGATGAGATGGATCAATTCTGTGACTGGAGCAGTGGGAATGAATGCGTTTGAGATGGCTAGGTTGGCACAGGATAGAACAGCATTTAGAGTTCTTGTACATAGGGTGGCTATGAGTCGCAAACAACTTGATGGCACATAACAACAACAACAACAACAATGCTAGGGGGAAATGGAATGGTTCAGAGCAAGAAAGAAATTTTGGAAATTAAAAACATAATTGTTCCCTCACTTCTCTCACTGACATTGAGCCAGACCAACGAGTAACTGACCCTCCAGCAGGTTTTCAATAGGATATAAATGACATTGGTGGAAACTGCCCTTCTTTCTCCCATGGAGCCATGGGAGGATTTGAACCACCAGAGAAGCATGACCTTTGAGTCAGCAGTGCAATTCCTTTAGGCTATTACCACCAGAGCCTTTACTAAAACCATAACAGCTGACAGTAAAAAATTTATCAATTGCTTATGAACAAGGAAGTCACCAATAAAGCAGAGCAAGAAAGATTAATATGGACAATAGAATAGGAAAGTTCAGAGCCCAACATATAATGCATAAATGTTCTACAAAGAAACAATAAAGAAATGAAGAGATCAAATGAAAAAAACAACCAAACCATTTCCAAGAATTAAAAAAACCAAACAAAACTTGAGACTGTATTGAAACAGCACAGCAAGCATCCAGCACAGTGAAAATAAAAAGACACACAACCAAAATTATATTTCAGCATGGCATCTCATAACATCAAAAGCAAGAAGGCCCTGAAAACTCCCAAAGAGGCAGAAAATAAGAAAAGAACAGAACTTCTCTACTTGGAAGCTAGAAGAGAATGAAGCAACTCCTTAAAATCTGACTGAAAACTATTTTCAGCCTGAAGTTCTTGCCTTGACCAAAGCTATCAACCAAGTAGGAAGTTAGAATAAAGATGTCTTTAGCTGTTCCTAAACTCAGAAAGTTTACTTTCACGCACCCGTGTCTCAAGTGAGGATAGAGATGAAACACACAGGAAGGAATAGATGTGGGGCTGTGGGAGTGAGGAAATAGAAGGTCCAGCCCAGGAGAGAAGCAAGGAGCACACCAGGATGGTGGCTGTGCAGCAGGTCAAGCCGCCCAGGTCAGACTGAGCAAGGTGACGAGGCTTCACTAGAAGCATCTCCAGGGGACAGAAGACTTGACTATGCAGGAATTCATACAGAGCATGTGAAGAGACTTTGCCTGAAATGCAGAGAAAATAAGCAAACAAAATGCCTTCATCCTCCTCTCTTTTAAGAGAGTCGCCCAAGAGAGGAAATAGGATTAAAGTGCATTCAGAAGTCAGCAATAATTGTATAGTTATAATAATGAAACACTTCGCATTGTCACAAAGCTGTGATGTCATTAAATTAGGATGTGCGAGTTGAAGGGGATGAACAAAAGCTGAAAATTTTTATCTACTATAATAATAGCAAATGTCTCAAGTGGACAAAAAAAGGAGAGAGAGCCATCTGCAGGGATTATTTATGAACCAGGAGAAAGTTTATTAAAAATAGAAAAGGGTTCCTCTGGGGGTGAGGAGGAGTGGAGGAGGGGGAGAGGGAGGCTGGGATTGGTCTTTTTATTACAAGACTGTTAGCACTATTTCTCCTTCATGGACCGATGCCCAGAGGAGGAGGATGCCCCACGGATGAGAACATGGATGGTGTCATGTCCTCCACCTGAGACCTTGGCATAACAGGAAACTTCTAGAGCTTGACCCCACTCCTGGAAATGGAAAGTGTACACCAAATTAACTATTATGCATCCCTTACCCTGCAGGATAGGGGTTTAAATAAAAGCTAAATTCAGTTACAGGAAAATAAAATTACTTTTTAGCCCCATGATTATGGTGTTTGTTAGAGGAGTGAAAAGGCTATAATTCAGGTTGGCAGCAAGATACCAATGCTCAGTCAGGAGAGTTCCTGAAATGTACTTGCAGGCATCTCAGTCTTCTGCTTCACAGCTTCGGCCAGTGTTGCAAAGCTCTTAGTCTTGCCAATTAGAGTATCCCCCTTCTAGTCCTCAAAGAAACTCGGGTGAAGGCTCCTGTTTCTTGTTCTGTGAGGTATCAGTCCCAAGGTCTAATGGCAGTCTCTGGTTCTCTGCTGTGGTTGCTGCTCCTATAAGCCCTGCTTTGAGTGGCTCAGGAATCATTGGACTTGTAGGACATGCACTCTGCATTCTCTGCTGCTTCTTTGCTGGTGGTGAAAGTCTCAATTTCTGCTTATGACTCTACTCAATTTAATGGCAAGACCAGCCAATCCCCTTGTGACTAGACCAACACACGTTATTCACATTTCCCTACCTTTGCATGTGGCAAAGTCAAACCCGATGGGTAGGAAAGCCACTTTAAGCAATGAACCCTTGACACCATATACCACGCCCGGCTTTTCCAGCCATTAACCTCCATATAGGAAGCATTAACTTTCCCCTTAACAATCATTTTAATAATAACTACATTCATAAAAGCATGTAAGCCAGCTACTTCATGCCTCATGCCATAATATTCCAGTTTTAAATAGCCAGTTTCTGATTTGCCCATTCCTATGGTGGCCAATAAGATTGGCAACTAAGTTGGCACAGGATAGAGCAGCGTTCAGAGCTATTTTACAGAGGGTCACTGTGAGTCGCAGTTGACTAACAACAACAATATGGTGGCCGACTGGCAAGAAGCTGCGCTGCAATCCCAAAGGCACATGGTTCGAGTCCACCAGCTGCTCTACAGGAGAATGAGGGATCTCCTTCTGTGCAATTAACTGTATTGGTTCTGACTCAATGGTATACAGCAACAACATCAATGACTAAGGATGATAGAAGAGGAATTGATGCCTTTGAGTTGTGGTGCTGGAGAAGAGTCTTGAGCATATCATGGACTGCTTAGAGAATAAAGAGGTCTGTCTTGGAGAGGGTGACCCAGGCTGCTCCTTGGAGGAAGTATTTGGCAGCTTCATCTCACATACTGTGGGTATGTTGCCAGGAGAGAGAACGGCCCTTGGAGAAGGACATCATGCTTGGAAAAGTGGAGGGACAGCACAAGAGAGGAAGACCCTACATGAGATAGATTGACCCAGTAACTGGGGTAATGGAGTAGGTGAGGCAGAGACAGTGAAACTGGCTCAAGATAGAACAAGGTTCAGAGCCATGTATGAGTCACGAGCAACTCGAAGGCACATAACAACCACAAAACATCAAAACAGTACTCTGAGGCAACAAGGTCGCCCTTTCTGCTGAAGAATCTTCTGTTCAGTTTGGCAACTTTGAGTATCTGCGTCCACAAGCAAAGTCCAGTGCAGAGCCAGCCATGAGGTTGCAGCTATAAACACTCGCTCAAAGCATGGATGATCTTCTCTTCATGTGGTTGGGTTCTCATCCCCAGACATCTGTGGTTCGGTCCAAATGGGCCTCAGTAGCAAACTCGGGAGTCTACCCCCCAAACTCAGCAGAAGTCTGGCTGCCACAAGACTCCTGCTGGATCATGTGAACCTGAGAAACCCAGCCTGCCTGACTGGCCCTGACAGCATTGCTCAGGTCCAGCTATTCCACATGCCTGGTCGTGACCCCCAAGACTCCCAGGGCCTCTACTCAAGCCAGCCCGGACCCCTGAGGAACTAAATTGGTCTTTTGCCTTCTTCCAATCTGTCTTTTAAACCCATCTGAGCTCTCAGCAGATCAGTACAACTGGTTGATAGGCAAAACTAGAGTTCAGGCATATCTGGGAAACTTGAAGAGTTGGTGAGACCAGTGGTCTATGTGCATATTAGAGATACAGGCTGTCTGGGTGTAGATGCAACGAGTATGTAAAGGTTTTGGGAAGAGAATGAGTTTACAGGGGAAGAACAAGTGGTTGGAAGAACTCTACAACCCAAAATGCGATCAGAGCAAAGCCAGTCCTGCCTCTGTGTCCCGCACTTGCCAGTGGGACACAAATAATCTCAGCGTAAATGTCTCCTCCTCCAGGAGGACCCACTCTCTCCCTCCCTGGATAGGTAAGTTTCCCCTTACCTTCTTATCATTGTTGCTATGTGCCATCAATTTGAAACTGATTCACCACTAACCCTCCAGCAGGTTTTCAGAGGCTGTAAAGCTCACAGGGGGAGATTTTCTGTCTTTCTGCTATGGAATAGCTACTGGATTCAAACTGTGTGCCTTTGGGTTAGCAGTGCAACTTCTTCCCACTAGGCCACCAACGTTTCCTACCATACACCCCCATAAACACTGTCCCTCCTTTTCATCAGGCAATTACTCGTTGATTTACTGGTCTTCCTCACTGATGCAACTGCCATGAACTCAGGGACCATGTCTGCCTTATCCACTGCTATGGGCACAGCACATGCACCAGGACCTGCTACAGAAGTTGACACATGGTGGTATAGGTATAGATGCCTTTCTCATTTCAATAAGGGGCCAGGTTCCTTAATCAGGAAAGTTCCCTTCACCTCCCTTCTACCCTCCATTCTAAAGACTCAAGGAGCTGGTAGGAAGTCAGAAGAGGCTGGAAATAGAGAAAGAAATGCTGCATTTGTGGGTCTACTTCCTTTAAGTTGGCCTAACTAAGAAACAATTATATGCAATTGAGTGTTTGAAGCAAAAGATACCAAGGTCAAGAGGCATCTCTCCCACCACAGGTTAAAAATGTATGGGCTGAGTGATTACACACGAATGTATATTAAAGCCAAAGTTCTAATAGGAGCAACACCACTTCTTCAGCTTTACAGAAGCTGTCAAATGCCACTACAATATTCATCATCTTTTCTCCTGACTGAATCATTTCCTCAGCCACGGGGACCACCAGTTTAGACGCTGATGTACAGCTATCAGAGAGAATAACAGATGCTTGCTGCTCCAACCTTGACTCCTGAAATAAGATAATAATTCTTTTGACACCTCGGAGACTATTCCGTCAGTTGGTCAAAAATGGATGAAGTCATCTAAATATATCTCCAAGACTTAGCAAGAGTTGATTTAAACACATTTGTTTTAAAGAATTAAAGAAGGGGGAGGAGGGAGAGCAGATGACTGATTCTTAAAACCAGAAAAGTCCCTGATTTACTACTTGACCGCAGGCTAAAGCCATATTAATTTTATTTCAAATGTATGTATCCAAGCTTAGAGAGGTTGTCGTGAAAGGTTTAAATCTTAAATCAAATGTTCTTTCCAATAAGGTCATTAGTGACAGGCTGAAATGTTGCAATGGATGTATTACATGATGGATGTTTGTCATTTAGTCAAAGAAAAATGCTACAATGAGCCCAAAGGGTCATTGCCAGAACCACGCAGTATTCTCAAGAGGCAGAGCTGCCAAGCAGGGAATTCGGACTGCTCCCCTCCCTCGTCTTGTTAATTACCCTGAATCGTGTAAGGACAAGTATCATGCTAGGGCTTAGCTGGCTCATCCCATTGTCTCTTTAAGGAACTTAGAACCAGCCAGGTGGAAGGTATGCTTTTTAGTAGATCTTCAAAACTACTAGAGAAAGACCTATAGAGAAGGCCTATGGGAGAAGGAAGAGGCACTTGAAAGAGTCAGAGAGGTCTAAAGGTTTTCCCTGAAAACAGTTTCTGGATACTTCTGGAGGTTTGTCTTTGAGGATAACCCATATATCAAGGACCACACTAAGCTAGATATTGTTGTTGACGTTGCTGCTCTTAGGTGCCATAAAGTAGACTACAACTCATAGCGACCCTATGTACAATAGCTCTGATCCCTGCTTTGTCCTGAGCCAGTCTCATTGTCTTTGACATACCTGCCCCCATTGCCCCAGTTACTGTGTCAATCCATCTCATCTGGGGTTTTCCTCTCTTGCACTGTCCCCCAATCCTTCCAAGCATGATATCCTTCTCCAAAGACTGGTCCCTCCTGCCCGCATACCCAAAGTATGTGAGACGGAGCCTCAACATTCTTGCCTTCAAGGAGCAATTTGATTTCACCCTCTCCAGGACAAACCTGTTAGTTCGTTCTCTTGGCAGTCCATGGTAGAGTTGGATTTTAAGGGACATTTTAATCTGACATTCTCAGATGTCCCAAAATCCTTACAAACCATCTAAGGTTCCACAGAGCATAGTCCAAAAACTACTATGGCATCTGAGTGTGCAGGATTGTAAGCAAGGTCAACAGCTGACTCCACCACTTCCTAGATGGATGGCCATGTATAAATTGTATTTTGTTTTGTTTTGTTTTTTTGGATTCTCTTTTTTTAATTTTATTAAATTTTATTAGTTTTAATGAACATTTACAGGGATTTCGGGTTTTCATTCCTTCATTGCTGCA
>NW_006399827.1:7817813-7882933 GCF_000299155.1 Elephantulus edwardii
GGGTGGGGGAAGGGGAGGAAAGCAAGGGACTAGGGGGCAATGAGCGCAGGGCCTGGACACTATCACCAAGTGGTGGGGGCGGGGTTTGGGCGCTGCTGGGGGTTTATGCAGCAGCACCCTGTGTGTTAAGGGTCACACAGGTGTGGGTTGCAGGGGGGTCACACAGTGTCGGGTAGTCTTCGTTCCTCTGGGGTCTCACAGTCTTCGCTCCTCTGGAGTTCCGTGGTAGGTGGCTGGCTGTTGTTCTTCCCGGGTCTCTTCCAGGTCCCTCTCGCAGTGGAACCCTGTCTGGCGGCAGCGTTCTCCCGTCTGGCAGTGGCGCTCTCGCGCAGCGTCCTCACTCTCCAAATTGTATTTTTTTTATTATTATTTTTGTGTGAGTGTACCATCAAATCAGATCTGACTGGTACAGGAGGAGTTTGTCCCTCCTTCCCCAGCAGAGCATCTGGTGGATTCGAACCGTGCGCCTTTGGGATTGTAGCTGCAGCTCCTTGCCACTAGGCCACCAGAGCTCCCCAAATTGTATTTTGAAAGTAAACAGTGTATACAAATTTTATGAACTTTGTTTGTAAACCAGTATAAAATTAAATTCAATTAAAAAGATAAAAGGAAATAGCCTTGCCTTCCAATTCCTCCCAGAATCCCCTCCTTCACTCCAAAGATGGTAATCTCATTGACAGGTAACTGTAGTCATCAACTACCAACAGTTGTTGCTATGAGAAGAATACCTCTCATATATTATGTTGTTGTTGTAGTTGTTTTGTACGGTCTAGCAGAACCAACCGATAGCTGATCCTCCAGAAGGTTTTCAGAGGCAGTAATCACAAGAGATTGCCCACCCTTCTCCTACAGAGCAGCTGTTAGATTCTGCTGGATTCCTTCAGGATTGCAGCACAGATTCTTACCACTAGGCCACAAGAGAGATTATCTGCCACAAAATACTCCACTTTGAGTTCACTTGTCCACTTGCATTCTCAGGAGAAATAGCTTACCAAGTCCCAAGACCTCCTCGGCTTGCATTCTATGAGAGATGACACTTAAAAAGAAATGAAGCCAGGTCTCTTCAGGGGAAATATAAAGGCTCTTGCATAACACTCAAACCCATTTCTTGAGCACTGAGAAGGAGAGTCCACAGACATCCATAAAAATGGTCCCATTATGGTGATGATGCTGCTTTAGGCTCCTCTGGTCAGCTACCTCCCCACAGTATTGGATTTTCTATTCTGAAATTGCATGGAAAAGGCTTTTCAGGAGTCTACTTCTCTATACTCATTGTAAAAAGGAGGTAAAATTGCCAATATGAACAAGTCATCTTTGGTATCATATTCAACAGGCATTTGGAACTAAAAGAAAATATTTGTAATTCACAAGCCTTCCTGGACTGGCTACTTCAAGCAATTTTAGCAAAGAACAAAATCTGTGAAGTCAAGTGGCAGGGCAGCCTTGTGGCTTCATGCAGCTCATCAAGCCCATTTCCCGTCTCCTTTGGTCTTACCAGAATGTTGGAGGGGGACCCTTAGTATCCAGCAATCTTACAAAGTGGTCAGTCTTAACTAGGCTTCACTGATTCGTGGTCTGTAGCCAGAAAATCTCATGTGCATGGGCTTATCTCTGCCAAGAGACACCCTGACAATAATCTTATCTTTCAACCTCATTTTACAAATAAATAAACTGAAGTCTTGCCCAGAGAAAACTAATAATTTAAGATATGGGTTGGGACAATGACAAAGGGAGACAATGGATGGACGAAAACGACAGGTGGTGTTTCTACTGGACTGTGTAATGACATTTAACAGGGTTTCTTTATGTTTGGGTCTTGTTGTTAGGTGCCGTCAAGATGGTGTCAACTGGCAACAACTCTGTGAACAACAGATCCCAACTTTGCTCTACCTCCTACCATCCTCATGATCCCTGCCAAACTCAGGTCTGTAAGTCTGTCTGTTTAAGGGTCTTCTTAACTGCCCCTCCAGTTTTCCAAGCATGGTGTCTCTTTCTGAGGACCAGTCCCTCCTGACAGCGTGCTCAATGTGTGAGAATTTCCTCGTCTTTGTCTCCAAGGGGCATCTTGCTTGTATTTCTTCCAAGACCAATCTGTCTGTCCATTTGGACGCCCATGGGAGAGTGAGTACTCTTCAAGACCCCACAATTCATGAGCAGAAATTCTTCAGTCTTCCTTACTCATCACCCAATTTTCACATCTATATGAAACAATTGAAAATGGCATGCCTTGGACCAAGCACTTAAACTGGTATTCTTGTTCTTTAGTGCTTTAAAGAGGTCGTTGACAGCACATTTGCCCAGTGAAATATGTCCTTTGAATCTCTGACTGCTACTACCCAGGTATTGATTGTGGATTTAAAACAAAAAACAAACAAACAAACAAAAAAAAACCCACACCAAACCCAAAAAACAAAAACAACTCTTTTTTTAAACTTTATTTTCATTGTTGTTGTTAGGTGCTGTTGAGTACAACCCTATGAACAATAGCCCTGAATCCTGTCCTATTTTGTGCCATTCTCATAATCTCTGATACACTTGATCCCATTGCTGCAGTCACCATGTCAATCCACCTAATTAGATGTCTTCCTTTCTTTCACTAACCCTCTACCTTTCCAAGCATGATGTCCCGCTCTAAGGAGTAACCTCTTCTAGCACCATGTCCAATGTCTGTGGGATGAAGCTTCACCATTCTTGCTTTTAAGAAGCACTCTGCCTGTACCTTTTCCAAAATAGATCTCTTTGGATTTTGGCAGTCTATGGGATATTCAATACTCTTCTCCAACACCACAACTCAAGGGCACAAATTCTTCTTTTGTTATCCTTATTCACTGTCCAGCTCTCACAAGCATAGCAAGTAATCGAAAAGACTATGGCCTGAATCAGGCATACCTTAATCTTCAAAATGACCTAATTGCTTTTCAGTATTTTGGAGAGGTCCCTGATAGCAGACTTGCCCAATGCAATTTGTCTCCTGATCTCCTGATTATTGGTACTAAGGGTGTTGATTGTGGATTCAAGTAAGATGAAATCATTGACCGTTTCATTGACATTCTACTTTTAGAGTCCAGCTTGGCAAATTATTGTATTGGTATACAGTTTGAATAGGTATGCATAATTCCTGTGTATCACCAAGCTAACTTCTGTATATACTACTTGCATGAAAAGAGTAAAAGAACTCTATTATGTCTTATTTTCTAGATAAGGAAACTGAGGCCAAATTGTCTGAGGTCACTCATTGATAAGAAGCAGAACCAGAATTCATACATAGTTTTGACTGGCCCTACCGTGCATTCCCACCCTCCTTCACCCTGGGGGTAAACCTAACTCAGTCGGGTTTGTTTGAGGTTAGAGATGGCATGGATTTTGGAATCTAGGTTCCAGACAGGTTACTGAGCGTATGGTCCCATGCTTTGCCAACAAAGAGCCTTCTGTGATTGGTTGCCAGCAGAACCTGCAGTAGCTAGATGCTTCTGACCACCTCAAGATGCTGAAGCCTTTCTCCTGACCACTGTCTGATCAGAATTCCCATCAGTAGCTGGGAATACCTATCCTTATCCCATCACTGCCCTGTCCCAACTTCAGATACACTTTTCCCTTCCTTGGTACTAAGAGATTTCAAAGCTCTGTAAAAAAAGAGAAAACCTTCCAGAACAAAGAAATAGGGCAAAGAGCTAAGAGGGACATGCCACCAGAAATCTGCCTCAAGCTGGCACAAACGCCCTCCAACAGGCAGACTGCCCCCACCCGTGGACCCTCAGTGCCATGCTGTAGGAATCTGTTCATTCAGAGGAATGGCTGACAGCCTCTGTATGCTGGTGGGGAAGGAAAGCAATTGATTTTGTTTGGGAGAATTTTATGTTGGTCCTTTTTATTATCTCAAGCAGGGTCACAAAATTCTCTAAAGCAAAATCAATTACAGCTATGCTCCAAGAGACCAGAGCAGCCCTTTCGCTTATGAGCAATGGGCAAACCTCCAGATGAGAAGCCCCCACCTTCGTCTGCAGAGCTGCTGGTCAGCTCCCTGCTGGCTTGGATCTACCCTCTACCCTCCACAGAGCTCTTCTATCGGCTTACCAAACGGCCTTGCCTCTAGACCCTCAGAGCGGATGGCGCCCAGGGTGGACATCTGGTCCAAACTGGACCAACAGATTCCGTTTTCCAGAAACTAGGAAGCGAGATCCAGGGTGGTTAGCTTCCAAATGTGGCTAGAACAGAATGGATGTTAACCCAACAGCTGGGGAGAGGGCATCTTTGGCCACGTGCTCTGAAAAGCAGAGAAAACCCATCTGAGATGAGAAAGAAAGGATGGGCGGAAAGGGGCAGGAACAGGAGATGGAGTTCATCAGACCCTGGCATCGGGTTCTCTGACTGGGCTTGGCTTCCAGAAAATGCATTTTCTCTGTTAAGCTGGCTCAAAGTTGTTTTGTACTGTTTGCAACAGTATAAAACAGTATTTTCCCCCCTTCAATTTGCTTGGTAAAATGTTAGAAAAAATGCTCGACCAATGTGTTTAGTTGTTTTCATTAAGAAACAGTATGTTCTATTAAATATCCATGTAGGTAAATCCATAGAGACAGAAACAGATTGGTCGTTTCCAGAGTCTGGGGGAGGGAGGATGGGTAGAAATGGGACTTTCATCTGGAGTAATGAAAATGTTTTCAAACTTGATACAGGTTGTACACAAGATTGTGAAACTCACTGAATTACATACACTTTAATATGATTAATTGTATCTTCTGCTAATTTCATCTTAAAAAAAAAAAAAGACAAACCACAACTGTATCTGATATTTATAGATACCAGGCAGTTCCATTAAAGATATAGAACTTACTTGCTGAAGTATCTCATTCCTTTGTTCCTTTATAAATTCACTCCAGAAATGTTTAGTAAGTACTGACAATGTACGAAACACTGTGCTGAGCATATGGTGGTAAACAGGAGAGGCACAGTGTTTGCATCATAGAGTTCAGAGTGCACAAATAGCAAGCTGTAGCTCTGGTGGCCTAGTGGTAAGGAACTGTACCGCCAACCCAAAGTCACACAGTTCGAATTCACCAGATGCTCCATGAGAAAGATGGGCACTCAGTTCCCATGCAATTTGCTGCTTCTGAAATCCAGCTGGAGGTTTAGCTATGGATCAGTTCAAGCTCAACACCACAGCAACATTAAAATGCAGCACTGGGCATTCCAACACTCTTCGTTCCTTTCTTCTAGCAATGGAACTCCTGCTTCCAAGAGAGAATGTTTTCCCCTCACTCTTTCTAGCCCTCCAGAATACACTCAGTATCCTTGTCATTATGACTGATTTGAGGATGTGTCCCATGATCAAAGGTTACCCAATCAGATGTAAGTGACCATCTTGTCCATTATATAATCAGTTCTCAAAATGGACATGGATCAAACCAAGAAAAGTCCCTTCCTTTGGTTTACTCTAACTTGAGTTGTTTCATTATTTTACTTAAAAGATCCTTCACATTTCAAGAAGGACAAGTACTGTGACAAAGGAAAACTGAGTACCGTGAAAGCTCATAGCAGGAATGTCTATTAGAAGGCCACAGGTTATATTGGGTTTCTTGAACTATAATTTGTTGTTGTTGTTCTTGTTGTTTTTGTTGTTGTTGTTGTTGGTTGTTATTGTGTGCCACTGAGTCACTTGTAACTTATAGTGACACTATGTACAAGAGCTCTAAATGTCGTTCTATCCTGTGACAAACTCGCTGTCTCAAACACGCTCGTTCCCACCACTCCAGTCACAGAATCGAGCCATCTCATCAAGGGTCTTCCTCTCCTGCACCGTCCCTCCACTCTTCCAAACATGATGTCCCTCTCCAAGGACCAGTCCCTCCTTGCAACATGCCCAAAGTATGTCAGGTGAAGCTTCAGAATCCTTGACTCCAAGGAGTATTTTGGCTTCACCCTCTCCAGGACAAACCTGTTTGTTCTCCTAGCAGTCCATGGTATATTCAACACTTTTCTCCAGCACCACAGCTCAAAGGCGTCAAGTATCTTTCTATCATCCCTATTCACTGTCCAAATCTCCAATGCAAAGCACATAATTGAAGACTATAACCTGGATCAGGTGCATACATATTAAAAGATTCAATACTGCTTAGCTATTGGACATTTACACTCTAACTACTATTGATGTGTTGTTGTTGCTATGTACCATCAAGTTGGAACTGACCCTTCGCTGGTCCTCCAGCAGATTTTCAGAAACGTGAGGAAATTACCCACCTTTCTCCCACAGAGCAGCTGGTGGATTCAAACCCACCTGCCTTTGGAATTGCAGTGCAATTTCTTACCACTAGGCAACCAGGGCTGCCTACCAGGGTATTGTTCATATATATCACTACAGTATGATTGCTAAAATAGTTTATGTTTATAAAGCATTACACCACACCACACACCTATTACCTCTAAATCCTTAGAGAATGGACAATAAGGGAGATATTTCTGACACCTCTGTGTTTCAGGAGTCCTGAAGGAATAGGAGATAAAGTCACAAAGTGGTTGTGGAAGTGCCACACACTAACCAATTGCACCACTGGACTATACACATAACTGTTGTGGGATGTAGGGTAACCCTCAGTAGCTGGTACCCTGGAAGATCCTGACTTGATCACATGCGTCCGACAGCCTGCATCACATACTTCATCTCAGCAGGACTGAAGCTAGTTCCCTAGCAACCCTGTCCACAGAACCAGCATTACAACCCACTCCTCCTCCTTAGGCTACCAGGCTCAACTCCCTGATTCTCAAAGTTGACTGCCTCCTCCCCAGGAATGGAGTGTTCACCCTTCCTCACAGGTCAGTAACATCCACGAGCAGTTTTAGCCTGCTTCTTCTCAACTGTCTTCATCAGATCTTCACAGCCAGCCCACTAGATAACAATTATCCTCTCAGTTTTGTAGATCAGGGGACTGAGGCCCCAGAGGCTGAGGAAATTCTCTAAGGTCACTCAGTTAAGATGTGAAGGAGCAGAGTAGAATGCTTGAGGAAGAAATGTCCCTATGCCAACAAAATACAGCAATACTCATGAGCCAAACTCTTTCCTACCCAGTGTTTGGGGCTTGGCCAGATCACTCTAACATTAATCCCACTGAAATCCTATGACTTTGTCCTGTTTAAACTGGCTTGGGCCCCTGATCCGGCTCTACCTCCCTGTAGTAGATATAAGGCCCACACACTTGGGGACATCTAGGCTCTAATGTTTCTCTTCTTGTCTGTTGTGGACATCTCAGGTTACAGAACACAGAGGTAAAGCATTAAATGAAAATCTCCAGATCCTGGAGACCTTCTGAGAACTAGAAGGGGTGTTGGTGCCCCTAGACAGTTGTATATAATGCATACATCAACAGCAGTCATATAGACAAAATACTCCAAGGTGAGGCAAACATTTCCAAACCTAGTGTGGGCTTTGCAAAGAGAATTTTTGCATGTTCCACCAAGTCTGGAGATCATCCAGAGAGACCAGAAGCAAAGCCTTTCCCCAGAATATGCAGCAGAGACTACTCTTGCTTGTTCAATGCAATTTAAAATCCTGAGGGGAAAACTCCAAGCGTTGTTGTGTCACAATGTCAACCACAGCTTCTTGAGCCAGTCTGCCAAGCCCTGATGGCAATCTACCTGTGCACCACGCATGTGAATGCTGTTTGTGTATCTATACATATGTTTGTATGTACAGTCTGATGATTATAACCTTTAAAATTACTGGGTTTGTAGGTCAAGAGCAGGGAAGTGTTGGCAGTTTCATCTGAATCAGCCTAATGTTTTGAGAAATAGAAAATTCATGGGTGATTTATTCACAGCTTCCTCTGAAAATTTGCTTTTCAAAACCTACAAGCAACTCCAGTAAATGATTTGGGTTTTATTTGACAAGTGTTAGAGGCTGGGACCTGAGCGAGATCAGCCCTGGCTCCCAATCACATCCAGGTATCTGGCAGCTCCACCACACTGGCTCATCCTGGGTCCTTTCTGAAGCATCGTGTCCTGAAAGTAAGGTAACCCTTCCCTCTTCTGCTCAAAGCTGTGTTTGTCTCATCTCCTGGAGAGATTACCGTGTCCTCTGCTTCTGTGTCCTGACTAAGAATTCTAGCACTTTCTCGGCTTCAGAACTGGAAGGCTTCCAGGACTCTGGGCCCAGCCTGCCACTCCACCTCTGGCTCCTTCCTTGGTTTTGCCTTGCTCCTCTCTCCCTCCATGGACCCCTTCCTCTCTGGCTCTGCTGCTACGTCACAATGAGTACCAGCACTCCTCAGATAACCTGGGTGGATGCTTTTAGGCACCCAGAAATACCATTAGAATGAAAATGCTTGTCCTTTTTATCCAAGTCCTTTCCCCTAAAAAGAGAGGGCATTCTTGAGAACAAGTCAAAAGGGTAGCATGTTGTTGTTTTCAGGGAGAAGAGGGAAGCTAGGAGGCTGACAGTGGTTCTATAGAGGATCTGATCAAAGAGGGGCCTTCTTGTGTTGTTAGGTGTCATCAAGGCAACCACCAGCCCTAACAACCCAATAAACAACAGATCTGAACTCTGCGCAATCCTGCACCAACCTCACAATCTGTGACATGCTCAAACTCCATGTTCGAGTCACTGTGTCAATTCAAGGTCTTCCTCTATTTCTGAGCCTCCACCTCCCAGCATGATGTCTTCTTCCAGGGCCTGGCCTCTCCTGACAACATGGCCAAAGTATGTGAGATGAAGTTTGACCATCTTTGCCTCCAAAGAGCACCTTGATTGACTTTCCTCCAAAACGGACTTGTTTGTTCTTTTGACAGTCCATGAGATATTCGGGACTCTTCTCCAACACCACAGTGCAAAGGACTGGAAGAGGGAAACTCAGCAAGAGACAGAGAGGCCAAAGGAAGGAGATACCAGGTGGGGATGAGCCCCACAAGGTAACGGTAGGGTCTAATATGCCCCAGGTTGGAATCTCCAGGGAAACCATCCTGAGACTGGCAAACTCAGCCCTCGGTATAGATTTTACTGTGGGAGGAAGGAGAGACAGAAAAGAAAGAAACAAGGCAGAAAGTAAGGCAGAGGGTTGATTTTTCCTGGAAGTGGAGAGCAACATGTTGTTGTTGTGTATTGTCTAGTCAGAACCTACCCAAAGCTGACCCTCCAGCAGGTTTTCAAAGGCAGTTAATCACATGGGAGGAGGTTACCCATCTTTCTGCATCAGAAGCAGCTGGTAGATTTGAATAGCAAACTTGGGTTACTAAGGCACCTCCTTACCACTAGGCCACCAGGGCTCTTTGGGGAGTGACATACCAACAATAACAGAGATTTATGACTCCTGGAGTCAAGGATTCTGAGGCTTCGTCCGACATACTTTGGGCATTTTGCAAGGAGGGACTGGTCCTTGGAGAGGAACATCATGCTTGGGAGGGTGGAGGGACAGTGCAGGAGGGGAAGATCCTGGACGAGATGCATCAATTCTGTGACTGGGGTGGTAGGAGTAAGTGTGTCAGAGACAATGAGGTTGGCACAGGATAGAGCAGGGTTTAGGACTCTTGTACATAGGGTCACTATGAGTCACAAGCAACTAGATGGCACATAACAACAACACAACCACTTCTTATGAAGCAGGCTGTTTCTCTCTCTCTCTCCTCTCTCTCTCTCTCTCTCTCTCTCTCTCTCTCTCTCTCTCTCTCACACACACACACACACACACAGAGTTTTGTGGACTGATATGAAGGGTATTATACTTGAGATATGTTTATGCTATAATAGTATTCATTGTTTATCTGAAATTCACATTTAACTAGGCATTCTGTTTTGTTTTGGTTTGGGTTTTTTCCTAGCAGCCTAAAAAGGGGGAGAAGTAGCCAGATGAGATATAATTCCAAATGCCCAATCTACAAAGACTAACCCCAGCACCCTCTCCCATGCCACCCTCTCCCCAGAGGCTCAGCTGGAGAAAGCACACCTCACAGGCTGAGGGGCCTGCTAACACATCAGAGGGAGCCTCAGAAGGGCCTCAGGATGAGTGCCTGTGAGAGAAACGGCTGCCCCCTTGCAGTCCCTGTATCCAGAAGCCCCTGCCCTCACATCCAGGCAGCTCTGCCCCCAACCCGCAACTAAGGGCCCAGCATGAACAATTTAAGTAGCTCTACACACCTCACTCATCACTATCAAGAGCTATTGGGTCCCTCGCCTATGGCACTTTTCTCAGGGCACAATATCCATGTTGCGCTTCTGGTCTTTTTAAAGAAGAATATCTTTTTAAATTATTGTTATGCAAATGATAGATACTTTTGTTAAACGGAAAATAGAGAAAATGCTAAACAAAAAGCAGGGCAAAATTCTATTATGTTGATATATTTTCTGGCAATCTGTGTGTGTGTACTTTATTTTATTCCCTGTCAACTTACTTTCACCATTCCCATAATCTGACAGTCTTTTTATATGTTTATATGGAGTTCCTTTTACAGAGCTGAGATCACACTTTGTGTTCCATTTTTTTCCTTGGTGTTTTGTTTGTTTTGTTTTGTTTTTTTAACCTGAGTGTTTGGTGTTGTTCCCTCTCCCCCGCTCCCCATTTTATATCATCCTGCTCAGTTCAATTCTATTCGGTAAATATTTACCATGCCTACCGTCTGCCCTGTGTTGTGTGTAGGGCCGTCTGACACAGCCTCTGCTCTGTAACACTTATGGTTCAGGGTGGGAGTCAGACATAAATCAGGGGGATAAGAAGTAGAGATAACGGTCTCTTACAAAGTCCACAGTATAATTCAACTGAACATTTTGGTTTTGAGGAAAATGTGTTCCTAGAAATAGAAATGGGAGACTTTTCAGGGTTAGCTTTTAAGCGAACATTTGGTGTAGGACTCCCAGTGGTAGAATGCTTAAAAGAACATAGAAAATGTGCTTCTACTTGACTCACATAAACTCTGGGGCTTTCTGAGATCCAGCTTGAGTTTCTGGAAGTTCTCTTCTTTTTTTATTTTTATTTATTTATTTATTCTTTTTATGTGTGCACCGTCAAATTGGATCTGACTGGTACAGGAGGCGATTGTTCCTCCTTCTTCAGCAGAGCATCTGGTGGATTTGAACCACGCACCTCTGGGATTGCAGTGCAGTTTCCTACCACTAGGCCACCAGAGCTCGCCTGGAAGTTCTCTTTCACTGTACTACTCCAGCCGTTTTCTAATAAGTCACAGCATTGTGGTGATTATAAGATGAGAGCATCTTCGTCTACAACACAATTTTTGGTCACTGCATAGTATTCTTTTCCACAGACAATCATTTCTTGAATCCCTAACTGTTAAATATTTAGTATGAGTCTATTTGCTTTTATGATTACAGAGGAAACAACATCCATTTGTATGACTCTGTGAGAATCTAATTCTCTCTCCAAGATAAGCCCATATATGGTTTTAAATAATAAGTTTTGAGGCAGAGACTGGCTAGTTATACACAAAACCTACTTCCTAGTCTTCCTGGGCCCAGATCCCTCTGCAGTTGGGCATGGCAGGCAACTCGGTTCTATGTGTGAAATATAGGTAGGAATCCCATTTCTACAATCGCTGGACTTGACCCCTGAAAATGTCCCATGCATGATCCTCCATGTTCTTTGCCGCTTGTAGAAACATTTAGAGCCTTGTTATAAATAGCAGAGCCAAAATATGGAAAGAGCCTGGGTCTTGAACGGCCTCCTGATCGCAGATCAAGCTAACTCATTATAGATGTTACGTTAGTAAGACAGGAGCTTCCGTTGTATTAAGCCACTAAGACTTGATATTTCATCTGTTACAGCAGCTATTGTTAACTTATAACAAGAGTCCTGTCTTAACTACCTATCCCTGAGTTTAGTCCTCATGGGACTTTCCAAATAGTAGAACTAGCATGGCCTTCCACTCAAAGTCTCACTCAGTAGTCACATGCTGTTGTTGTTGTTGATTGCCTTTAAGTCGAACATGACTCATAGCAACCATATAAACAAAAGGCCTGAAGCCCCTTTACAACCATCAACATTTATCAAAGTTCATAGAGTTTCCAGAGGTATGTTGTTTAGGAAGTGGATGCCACTCTTGTGTCTAAAACTGTCATAGAATGTTATTGGTTGAGTTGCCTGCGATGGATAGCGACCCTATGTACAGCAGCTCTGAACCCTTCCCTGTCTTGAACCAGCCTCACTAATTCTGACACACCAATCCGTATTACCCCAGTCACTGTATCAATCCATTTCATCCAGGGTCTTCCTCTCTGCACTGTCCATCCACCCTTCCGAGGACTGACGTCTTCCAAGGACTGATGTCTCCTGGCCACATGCCCAAAGTAAGTGAGGCAGAGCTTCAAAAATCCTAGCCTCCAAGAAGAGACTTGGTTTCACCCTCTCCCAGATAGACCTATTTGTTTTCTTGGCAATCCATGGTATGTTCCAGACTCTTCTCCAGCACCACAATTTGAAGGTATCTATTCTTCTTCTGTCATCCTTAGTCATTGTCCAATTCTCTGAAGCATAACAAGTAATTGAGAAGACCATGGCCTAGATTAGGTTCACCTTTGTATCTAGATGACATCGTTGCCCTTCAGTACTCTGGAAAGGTCCATGACAGCAGATTTCCCCAATGCAATTTGCCTTTTGGTTTCCTGACTGCTGGTGTTTAGAGTGTTGATTGTGGATCTGAGCAAGCTATAATTGCCAACAACCTCAGTCTCTGCTCCAGCTATTTATGCTGCTGTCAATTGGCCCAGTGGTGAGAATCTCTGTCTTCTTGATGTTGAGCATCAATCCATATTGAAGACTACAGTCCTTGACCTTTTGCAGTGAGTATTTCAGGTCTTCCTCCATTTCAGCAAGCAAGGTTGTATCATCTGCATATAGTTAATGAGTCTTCCTCTATTATTGATGCCACACTCCTCCACATAAAGCTCTGCCTCCCAAATCATCTGTTCTGCATACAGATTGAAAAGGTATAGGGACAGGATGTATCTTTGACGCACTCCTGTTCTGATTTTGAACCATTCAATGTTTCCTTGCTCTGTTCTGAGGACTGCTTCTTGGTCCATGTTTAGGTTTCATATAAGCTCGATCAAGTGTTACCTCGTCACCTACATGTTTCCCCTATATTACCACAGGGATAGGGCTTGCTCCTGGCAATCTTCTTCCCTGAATATTGTCACAGAGACTGAGCCTTTCCTAGGCCCTAACCCAGTAAGACCCTCGCCAAGCCTGTCAGCTGCCTGTCCTAGGGCTTCCCTTGCAGCCTCTGCACCTGGAAGGCCCACATCAGTTTCTTTCTGCGGAGCAAAAGGAAGCAACACAAGTCACAGGGAAAATAACCTCACAGATAACAAATAACTCATTCTCCAGTTTCACTGACACTCATTCCAGAAACCTCTGTTCTTAGTAAGCTCTTTTTTCATCAGAGAAGCAAACGGACAATGCAACTCTGTTCTAGAGAGAGCTATGAGTTACTGCAAATGGGAGCAACTGAATACAACTACCCAAGGTTTGGGTCAGCAGGGGATGTCAGATTTGCAGTCTCTCTGTAAAGGTCTGGTCCTTCCAGAGTGCATTCCTTCTCCTTTGCAGACTGTGTTTGTGAAAGATGCACACTAACCCATTCTTGTGCCGTGATTGCCATCTAGCGGCATAAAGAGAGGCAGCAGGTGGTTCAATGCTGGTAGTTCTGAGGTTGTTGGCTTTATTGTTGGGTGCCATCAAGTCAACTCCCTGAGACTCATAGCAATCCTGGAACAACAGACTTGAACCACACTCTCTCCTGCACCACCCTCATGACCACTGCCATGCTGAAGCCCACTGTGGCAGTCACAGCGTCAATTATTGAGGGTCTTTCTCTCTTTTCAATTACTTCACATTCATCAGAAAGTTGGACAATGAATATGGAAAACCAAAGAACAGATGCCTTTAAATTGTGGTGTTGGCAAAGAGAAGTGGCAATTCCATGGACGGCCAAAAGAATAAACAACTCGGTCTTGAAGGAAGCGCAGCCAGAGTGCTCCTTAGAGGCAAGGAAGGTGAAATTTTGTCTCACTTACTTTCAGAAGGAACCAGTCCTTAGAGAGAGAGACATCCTGGTGGGACAAGTAGGGAGGCGCTGATGAAAGAAAGTTCTGAGGAGGGAATCTAAGTGTCTGGAAAGGCACCAGGAGAAGAGGACTCGTATACAAAACCCCTTCCTCTGGTCATTTCTCAAAACTCTCTGCTTTGCCTGACATAAATAAACAAATAAGTCCCTATTTCCTGTTGTGCTGTTGTTAAGTGCTTCAGATCACCTCTGTGTTCAAGAAGACAAAGCACTGATTAATTCTGCCTTATCCTGAAAATGAATTGGTGGGCTTGATGACATTGTTGTAGCCACTGTGCCAATCTATCTCATTGAAGGGCTTCATTTTTCCACTGACCCTTTGATTTAGGAAGTGTGTTGTTGTTCCTCAACGGCTGGTCAGTCTCCTCAGTACATGCCCAAAATGAGATGAAATCTAGCTGTCCTAGCCCCTAAGGCACATTCTGGCTGACTTTTTCTCATGTCTATTCTTCTGACAGTCAATGCAACAGTCAGTATATTTTTTTTTGTGAGCACTCTTAGAAGTAACTCTTCTTCAGTCCTTATTCACTGCCCACTTTTCAATGCATATGAAACCATGGCTTAAGTCACAAGTATGCTTTAGTCTTGAAAACTATGTCTTTTAATGCTGTATAAAGAATTCTTTGGCAATAGATTGGCCCAATGCAATACACGTTTGATTTCTTGATGGCTGTTTACACAAGTTTTAATTGTAGATCCAAGTAAAATAAAACCCTTGATCATTTAATTCTTTTCTCTATTTTTCTAGTGCTAACTGGTCCATTTGTAAAGATAGCTGTCTTGTTGAACTGTAGTTCTTAGATTGGCAGTTGCCCTAGGCTTAGAGTCACTATTCCTTTTTGTATCCAACTCTCTTCTTCCAATGTGTAGGGGTGTGGGCAGTTAGGGACTTCCAAAAGAAAGGATATACATGATAAAGCACTGAGAAGGAGACCCCCAGCATGCTTGGAAGTGAATCCCAGAATTCCACTAGTTCACACATCAGTCACCTTTGAGTGACCCAGAAAGGATCCTTAGACCTGACTTGGTAGACAGACATTGAATGTAGAGTCTGAAAACCAGGGTTCAAGTCCTCTTCTGGCCACTTTGCAGCCATGTGACCTCATACAAGGTACTCCCTCACTCTGGGCCTCACAGTTTATTCAAGAGCAAGAAAAGCTAAATTAAGAAGTATTTCCACTGTCTCGTCCAACTCTAACTCTAGTTCTCACTGACTGGAGATGGACTCAGGAAAGAAGAGGGGTCGTGCCTGAGCTGCGCTCAGCTTAGCTCCCCCTCTTGGGAAGTGACAAGAGTGGGTGGCTCAGTGAACAGATGTGATTCTACTCTTTATCTATCAAAGCATGGCTGTCATTTATGTAAGGAAGGTGCGTCTGGTCGCCATCTCAACTTCACATGAAACAAGATTAAAAATTAAAATAGACTTAACTTTACAAGGGCAGGAGAGACTTGGAGAGTATCTGGACAATCCTTGTTTTACAAGCCCTGAGAATTGGAAGCCGAGTTGAGAAGCAAGCAAGCCGTTCCATGGGGAGATGAAGGCTTTCTGGATTACCCTATACTTCCAACTCTAATTGCTCAGAACTCCTGGGGCCAAAATGGCATTAGAGTCACTAGTATTATGTACATAGGGATGAAGATAGAAATTACTACGTCTAGGATGCAGCTGCATTACCATCCAATTAGTTGCATGATCTCAGCCATGGAAGTTTCGTATATATGGAGTTAACGAAACATTTTTTTAATATCTTATAAGAAATTTCAAATAATGTAGTAATTATTCTAAGAACCTACAGAAAACAACAGACCTCATGCCTAAAACAAATCTCTGCTCTTGTAAATAAGAAGGTACCCAAACTCAATGAACCCAAAAAATATCCAGCCAGTTTTCTTGGACCCCAGTTAAGAATCTGCAGAGTGTGCTGTTTATCTAGAAACTGCACTATGATCCCAAAAGCACATGATTAATTGACCAGCTGTTCCATGGGAGAAAGACGGGTCATTTCCTCCCATGTAATTTACAGCCTCTGAAAATCCACTAGGCAGTCAGCTGTGAGTCAGTTTCTACTTGATAGCAATGAGTTATTGCTGTTGTTGAGACCTCATACGGTATTTGTGAGATTGAAGAAAATGTGGTGTTTTATAGTATAGGACAGTTATGGGCTTTGCAACCAGTAATGACTAGGAGCTCTGGGCAATGATGAAAGATGACAGAAGAATCAATGCCCTTGAATTGTGCTGCTGGAGAATAGTATTAAACACACCATGAACTGCCAAGAGAACAAAAAGGTCTGTCCCAGAAAGGGTGAAACCAATCCTTAGAGACAAGGATTCTGAAGTTCTGTCTCACATATTTGGAGCTTGTTGCCAAGGAGGGAACAGTCCTGGGAGAAAGATATCATGTTTGGAAGCGTGGAGGGATAGCACAGGAAAGGAAGACCCAGAGAAGATGGATTGACCCAGTAACTGGAGTAGTAATGGGGGTAGGTATGTTGCAGACAGTGAGACTGGCTCAGAATAGGGCAGAGTTCAGAGCTACTGTGCATAGGATCACTATGAGTAGTTGTCAATTCGGTGGCACATAAAAACAATGACTAGTAGATATGGATGCTTTCCTAAGTGCTAGGCTCTGTCTGTATCTCAACTATTGCAACAATTCTAGGAGACAGGTACTATTTTTACCCACTTTATAGATGAGGGAGCTAAAACATAGAAACACTAAGAAGTTGCCCAAAATGCCATAACTTCTCAAATGGCAGGATTCCAGAGCCCAGGATATTAACTGCTATACAATATTATCTTACTGAATGCCAATTTATTTCATGTTCATCTGTTGTTCACAGGGCATTCAGGGGCCTGCGATTTCTGAAGTGGATGGCCCATCCTGCTTCCTAGTCTGTCTTAATCTAGAAGCTCTTCTAAAACCTGTCCTGTACAAGTGACCCCTCATGCTTGGGAAGGCGGAGGGATGACAAAAGAGAGGAAGACCCTCAACCAGGTAGAGTGACACAGTGACTGCAGCAAGGGGCTTGAGGGTGTCAGAGATTGTGAGGATGGGACAGGACAGGGTTCAGCTCTGTTGTTCACAGGGTCACTATGAGTCATATTCAACACGACAGTACCTAACAACAACAACTCCACATGTGTGGTTTAAACATTAAAGTCAAAGGAGAGAGAAAGCAAGAGAGTGGAGAGTGGGATGGCCCAAAGACTCCTTACAAACTTGCCTATTTTTGCTTTTTTTCTAGGAACAAAGGCAGAAGAGCTGTGTCCAGAGCCCTGGGGCAGCACAGACACCCTTTAAGGCCTGTCTTACTCAAGATCTAGGTAGGCTAGCGCTATGAAATAAAGAAGACACAAAAACTACTATGTGGTCCCACTGGCATGGAACTCCCTTGGAATGATAGCTTCAGAGTAAACAAATACAGAGAGATGAACATTGGATCATAGGTTAACAGAGTCTGGGGACGGGGGAAATGGGAGCTATTGGTCCCAAAAAAAAGCACTGAGTTTCCATGTGGGGTGATTTAACCCTCTGGAAATGGATAGGAATGGTGGCAGCAAACCACAGGAGTATAATTAACACCACCGAACTGTACACTTAACATTGTGAAACAGCAAACTTTTAATTTTATATATATATAATCATAATTAAAAAAAACATTGAATGCAAAAGCAAAAATAATCTGCACAATTTCAATACTGAATCACTCTCTAGAGACAAGAACCACATTTGGCATTGCAAAGCTCACCTGCTGGTCGCCAATCAAAGCTAAACTGAGTCCATTCCTGATTCATCTCACCCCGAGTCACCTAGGATGGTCTCTTAGACGCCTGCACCTCAAAGTGTGGTCCACAGAGCCTCCACATCAGTCCCATTATCATTTGCTCAGGGTTACGGTTGAGAGACGGAAGAATGAACCATGAACCACACAAGTGGGACTAAGACCACGTTAAGCAGAGTCTATTGAGGAACGTATAGGATGACATTCCCACGCACGCGAGCGGGGCTCCTGAAGAAGGAAGCCACTGGATTGCTAATGTTTAGGGATTTTATAGGGTTGGGAAGCCTGTGTCTTTTGGCTCTGTCTCTGGATGGGTAGTCCTTTTGAATTTTCCCACTGCCTTTTAGCTAATCACTGGAGTTGGCAGGCAGGCTTTCTCTGCCATTTCCAATCTATATGTGACTATTCCAATCTATATGTATAGACTGTCCTTGCAGCTTCTATCACGAAAGTCAGCACATGCAAGGTCTCTGCTGCTTCCAAGCACAGACGGCTGCACATATGGCATCTCCTTGTGGATAGGAGGTGGGTAGAAGGTTTCTCCTTGCTCTGAGACCTTTAACACATGCACACACACACACATACACACACACACCCCCTCTTCTTCTATCTGCCAATCCTTTTCTTGGCCTCCTCTCTAACCTTCATTTATCTTTCACTATCACCCAAAATTTGGTTTAAATGCAGAATTTCAGGCCCCACCTCCGAACCTACAGTTGAAATAACCCCAGCTCCAAGTGATTCATAAGCCCAGGTACATTCAGGAAGCACTGGTTTGAACTTGGCTCTTTGTATCCGCCCACACTTCTGATCTGGAGAGCTAGCAACATTTGGCCTCCATCATCTCCCTCAGCCAGAGAGAAAGCAAGGTGGAACATAGGCATTCTCAAGTCTTGCCATGTCTTGTAAGTCCTTCCTCAAAAATACACTTAGATCCATAAGTAGTCCATTCTATATCATGTATATGAGTGATTATATTAAATACAATGTAAATGAAGATTGTGTAAGGCACTAGATGCATGAAACACAGCATATCTGAATTATTATGGGCAACCAATTTAAAAAAAATACAGTTAACCATGACGAGTGAGTCATAAGCATTCTCTACCCCAGGTATTATGTGGATCTCCAGTTGCAAAAAGCTCCCTTAACGTGTTAAAAAGCAAAGATATCACTTTAAGGGCTAAGGTCACCTCACCCAAAACATGATATTTCCAAATATATCGCCATGGAGTGCCAAGAGAACAAACAAATCTCTCTTGGAGGAAGTGCGACCAGGGCGCTCCTCAGAGGCAAGGATGATGAATCTTCATCTCACATATTTTAGCCGTTTAATAGCATATTTCGTTCTTAGGAGGGGCCAGTCCTTGGGAAAAGAAATCGTGCTTGGAAAAGTGGAGGATCAGCAAAAAAGAGAAAGGCCCTCACTCCGGGGAGCTGACACAGTAACTGCAACAATGAACTTGAACATGGATGAAATTGTGAGGACAGTGCAGCCAGGGCAATGTTTCAACCTGTCGTTCGCAGGATTTTTTTTTTTTACGGGAAAAAATTAAATCTTAACTTTAATTAAAATTTAAAAAAGTTATAAAAGTGAGAATTGAGAATGTATGACCCAGAGGCTAACTGAAACAATGGAGGCACAACTGGTCTTCTCCTTTCAGGGTAAAGATGAGAGATCAGCTTGGAGAAGTAGAGACTTGATCTGACTGAGTAAAATCTTTTTTTTTCTTTTTTTTATTATTCTCTCTTTTCTTTTTTATTATTAAATTTTATTATTTTTAATGAACATTTACAGATTTTGGGTTTTCATTCATTCATTGTTGCACTATTTTCTCTACCTTCCTCCCCAGTTCGATCTTCTTTCCCCGCCCCCCCCATGTCTATTTTAATTGTCAAATTGCCACAGTGCTTGTCAAAGTCAGTTCTGATTAATCTCCTTTGTCGGTGTGTCCTTTGCCATTCCCCATCACTCCTCCCTGAGAGAGACTTCACCCTGAGTCATAAGGAAAAGGGGATGGCGTATTCTCTTAGCTACTTCCTGCTGAAAAGGGACGCTGTGGGTTTCAGGGTGAAGATCTTCTCTCACTACCCTAAAGGGCCCCTTTGGCAGTAGGAAACACATAGACTATTATGGAGATTGATTTTGGAATTTAGATACACTGTTATCAATTGTGCTTAGCCGTACATGTTCATATCCTTGAAGATGTATCATGGAAGTGTTGCAGCCCAGAAGACACGAATTTAACTAACAAGTTAAAAGTACATGAGTCAAAAATTAAAAAGCAATAATATTCCAAGTAGAGGTTCTAATATTGGCACAAATCAAGTTACAGAGGGAAGGTGGTTCTTACAATAAAAGGCCTATAGACTAGCACTTTGTCTATTGCATTATAAAGGTTAGGAACCACAAGATGTAGAGGCTCAGCTATGTCATTTATGGTTCTTAAGTCCTGGAGCAAATTCCATCTACCACTGAGTTGTTTTACAACTCGGATGTTCGCATTGTTGGCAGGATTTTGACGAGCTGTCGTCACCTTAGTGGCACCTAACAACAACAACAACATAAACATGTGAAAGAAGGGAGGGAGAGGGGAGTAAAAATTAATAAAGAGATAATTTGAGTTAAAGAAAGGCAGTATACAATTCAAGTTTCATTAGACATTGTAATTAATTATGTTAATCAATTGTAATGAATGTTATAAAACAAAATGTCTATTATTGAGTGAAAAGCTAATATGATTTGTGAGCTTTCACTCAAGTAAAAGAAAGTGAGAAAGGAAAAAAAGAATGCTAGACAATAAGAAAGAGCGATGAAGAATTAATGCCTCTGAACTATGGGGCTGGCAAGAAATATTGACTCACAGTGGGTTGTCAGGAGAACACACAGATGTGTCTTGGAAGAAATAGAGCTATTATGCTCCTTAGAAACTAGAGTGACAAGATTTTCTCTCATTTGCTTTGGGTATATTGTCATAAAGGACTAGTCCCTGAACCACATCATGCTTGGTAAAGTAGAGGGTCAGTGAAAAAAAAGGAAGACCTTCAATGAAATGGATTGTTAGAGTGGCTACAATAACAGACACAAACACAGCAACCCCTGTGAGGACGGGGCAGGAGCTAGCCTGCAGTGGGTGGCTCTGAAGTACATTAGGGGCTGCGTGAGTTGGAACCAACTCAATGCACCTAACAACTCAAGGTGCATCAGAGGGTCCAGTGACTGAAAGTGGAAGAGTTGTTATAATGGAAGGCTCATGGCTTTAGGAATCAGTCAATTACACCTCAGATTCTGACTCTGTCACTTGTCATCCATCTAAATTTATAAGAATCACAAAGTTCTCTTAGCCTGTTATCTACAAAAATCAGTGCTAATACATCTGACTTTAGTGAGGCTCAAAGATTAAGGAAGCTAATACTTGAGACGTCTAAAGGCTTTCTTTGCCTATAGTCATTACCTATTGTCAGCTCTCTGGATTCTTAGTCTTCTGTCAAAGGGGCCTTGGTGACAAAATGGTTACGCACTGACGGAAAGGATGGAGATCCAGACCCACCAGCTACTCCATGGGGAAAAAATGCCTGGAAATTTGCTCCCATTGAAAATTACAACCTAGGAAACCCTATGAGTCTGTTCTACTCTGTCTGATAGCCTATCTCTGAGTCATAATCGATGGCTCCCAACACTAGGTCCTCTGCCACATCTCAACCCTAACAGCACTGCAACTATTTGTTCTTTCAAGGAGTTTGGAGGACAGAGCACAGCAGTGGGGGAAATATTTTCAGGGGTAACACAAAAAGAGGCTCAAAATCTTTGTACCATGAATGGCCATATCAGAGTAATGTGTTCAAAACCTGACTCTGCCTCTGTGAAGAGGGCCCCATCTGACCACTACTGTCAGCGGCCCACAAGGAGACTTCACCCTGAATGGCCTGCTTTCCCTACCTCATGCACCCCTCAAGAAAAACCACAAAGGTGGGATCAAAAAGCTGGTCAGACTTGGACAATAATTTAGAGAAAAAAAAGTCTTAGGATCTTAAAAGGAACTTTGAGTGATGCCACCTGAACAGGGGAATGAAGAAAGATATGTAAGTGGTCAGAGACAGGATGTGCATAATGGGGAAAGAGTCTCCCCGTTCAGGATGTGCTCATCAATGGTCGTGGTGGCCCTGACTTGGGAACTTACTAGAATTTGCAGTCAGGTGCTGTAAAAGGAGCTCTGGGAACACAGTGCGTGTCAGGCTGCTCACCATAAGATTAAGGGTTCAAATCCACCAAGTGCACTATGCTCTACAGGTGAAAGACAGACAGACTCCTCTCATAAAGATTTACAGCTTAGGAAACTGATGTCTTGTTTTAGAGGTTGATTTTTGGTTGGTTGGTTGGTTGGTAGTTTTGCACAGCAAATGATTAATTACTGTTGTTGGGTTTTTGTTGTTATGGGTTATCGGGTTGCTTACGACTCATAGCAACCCTATGTACCTCTGTACCTATGTAGCTCTGAACCCTTCTCTATCCTCTAGGCCAATATCATTGTCTCTGACACACCTATCCCCATTACCTCAGTCACTTAGTCAATCCATCTCACACAGTGTCTTCTTCTCCTGTGCTGTCCCTCCACCTTCCCAAGCATGATGTCTTTTTCCAAGGACTGGTCCCTCCTGGCAACATGTCCAAAGTATGTCAGATGAAGCTTCAGAATCCTTGCCTCCAAGGAGCAGCACGGTTTTCACCTTTTCCTGGATGAATCTGTTTGTCCTCCTAGTAGTCCATGGTATATTCAATACCTTTCTCCAGCATCACAGCTCAAAGGCATCAATTCTTCTATAATATTTAGTCATTGTCCAGCTCTCTGATACATAGAAAGTGATTACAAAGACCATCACCTGTTTCAGGCACACCTTAATCTCCAGACTGACATCATTGCTCTTCAGTACTCTGGAGAGGTCTCTGACAGCAAATTTTTCCAATGTAATTTGTCTCTTGATTTCCTGGCTGCTGGTAAGAAAGTTGTAAGTCTAGAGGTTGAAAGGTCAAGTCTAAGCCTTGGACAAAAGTTCTTACAATCTACTTTTAAAAAGTCAGTCACAAAACAACTATGAGATATCATCTCACCCCAGTAAGAATAGCAAAATTTAACAGAACAGCAAGCAACAAATGCTGGCGAGGTTATGGAGAAACTGGAACCCTTATTCACTGTTGGTGGAAGTGTAAAATGGTGCAACCACTGTGGAAGGCGGTATGGCGCTTTCTCAAAAAGTTGCCAATAGAGATATCATTTGACCCAGCAATTCCACTACTGGGAATATACCCCAAAGAAACCATAACTGACATCCAAGCAGATATATGCACACCCATGTTTATCACACCTTTGTTTACAATAGCAAGGAGTTGGAAACAACCTAACTGCCCATCAACAAACAAATGGATAGAGAAGCTGTGGTATATTCACACAATGGAATACTACGCTGCATTGAAAAACAAGGAACTAATGCAATATTATTCAAAATGGGTGACTCTGGAGGACATTATGCTGAGTGAAGTATCTCAGTCACAAAAGGACAAGTACTGCATGGTGCCACTGTTGTAAAAGAGGACTGACATCAGGGTTTGGGGGAGACTGAGAAAGATGGGTTCAATAATGTATACTGCATTGAAACAGAAAAGGGAGAAAACTGTTTAAAAAGGATATGTGATTAGGTATTTTTGTCATGACAGGAGTCTAGAGCAAAGGTTACATAGTGGAGTGGATCTGGGGGACGGTTTGTAAAACAATGAAAGAATTTTTTCTTTTACTTTTCCAAGAGGATAGTGTACTAGGGGGGACGGTTGGGAGGGGAGAAAAGTGCAACAATGAATGAATGGAAATTTTAAAAAAAAAGTCAGTCACTGAAAATCTAATGGAGCACAGTTCTACTCTTGACACCCATGGGGTCACCATAAGCTAGAATGCACTAGAAGGAAACTGTTAATTGTACGAATACAAAAGCCTCCTCCAAACTAACGAAACCAGATCAAAGCCATTGCCAGTTGAGACTATTCTAACTCATAGTAATCCCCTATCAGGTCTTGGAGGCTGTAAATCTTTACGGGAAGAGACTGCCTCATCGTTCTCCCACAACACGGCTGGGGTTCTGGAACCTCCAGCCTTTAGGTTAGCAGCCCCACATTTAACACACTACGCCACCTGGACTCCTTGCAGCATCCCCAGCCCTCTTGAATTTGACACTCTCTAGACAATTTACCCCATAGACTGTCAAAACAATAAACAGACATATCTTGGAAAAGATGCAGTCCAAGGTGCTCCTTGGAGGCTAAGACGGAGAAGCTGCGTCTCTCATTCTTTATCCTTGTTGCTAGGAGAGGCTATTCCTCGGACAAGGATATCATGCTTGGAAGGGTGGAGGGTCAGAGATGGAAAAGAAGAATCCCCGCCCCCCATTGAGAAGGACTGACAAATGGACTCAGCAATGGACTCAAGTGTATCAGAGTTGGGGAGGATGGCACAGGTAGGGCAGGATTCAGATCTGTTGTTTATAGGATCGCTATGATCATCAACTCAATGGCACCGAACAACAACATGTATGTTCCCTCAGGCAAATCTCTCTGCCTCTCTGAGCCTCGCCGCTGAAGTAGAGACGACAAGCGCTTCACCAGGCCGTGCAGGACGTGAAAGGAATGGCATGTGTCATGATCCTAGCAGAGTGCAGGGCACACGGTGAGCACTGCCTTGAGGCCAGTCACTCCCCAGAGCCTCCCCCCCATCCCAGATGGCTTGTGACTTGTCATCCTCAGCTGAATCCAGAGATATGACAGTGGTCATTAAAACAAATTTGTCACTTGATGCTATAGCCAGGTGGCACATGACAGCCATTAATTTTTCACATGAAAAATGGCTCTGCTAATTGAAAAACATCAAAAAGATTGAGGTTTACACAAATGTTCAGCTCGGTTTATTTTTTCTAATTTACTTTTCAGCAGTCAGTAAGAACTTAATGAGCTCTCATTTACGGCTTCCTCCCTATTTATAGATATTAGCGCCTGTGGTCTTCTAGATATATACAGTGAGGGCATCCAGCCCAGCCACACGGCCAGGCAGGAGTGGTTACAATACCCAGGTGAATCCCAGATGGGAATTCTCGCTCCTCCACAACTCAGCTCATACGTTGTTCATTAGGAAAACACCTCAGCCGACACTTTGCATCCACTGGATTCTCTTTTCCTGGTGCAGATATTTCAGACTTGGAGATAAATTCCCGTTGTCATCTTATTGTTTTATTTAGTACAAAAATAGGCAACAATTAGAAGCTAGGATAGCAAAGCTTCCTCTCACATACGTTGGGCACATTGATAGGAGGGGCTGTTTCTTGGAAAGGAACATCATGCTTGGAAAGGTGGAGGGTCAGCAAAAGAGAGGAAGACCCTCAACAAGATGGATCGATATGATGAATGCAACAATGGGCTCTAGTGTGTCAGAGATGATGAGGATGGTGCAGGATTGGATGGTTCACATCTCTGGTTCACAGGGTCATTATGAGTCATACTCAACCCAATGGCAACTAACAACAACAGGAACAGCGCTATGTGCACTTTGCACGTATTATCTCCTGTGCATCATAACAAGGAAGGAGAACAGTTGTCATGGAATCTATTTGGATTCATGGCAACCCATGTGTGTCAGAGAGTTTCATCCTGTAGGGCTTTTAATTAGAAGTGGAGCAGAAGGCCTTTCTCCTGGCTAGACTCGAACCTCCAACCTTTTGGTTACCAACCAAGCAGGTTAGCCCTGTGTACCAGCCAGAGAGTCCACAACATGAAGAAGGTACCACTAATACTAACTCTGTTTGCAAATGAGGGAACTGAGGCTTCCAAGGAAAATAAAAATTTAGGACTCAGATCTAGGTTTCTTTGGGACCAAAGTCCATGTTTTTATTTCTGTGTCTATACGAAGTATCCTCTTTTCAAGAAGCAGACCAACACGGATGAGGTGTGCTTATTTGAGGAGAGGGAGGGAGAGGAGATAGTACCAAGAGCCAGGAGACTGGAATGAAAGTCCCACATCCACCAGGAGACTCATGAACTTGAACAAGTCGCTTGTCCTCTCTGTCTGTAAGTCTAGAAGCAGAATCCCCTTCCTTTCCAGAGCATACATAATCAAAGACACAGGATTCCAGTGTCAGATTTAATAATGACTGGCTTCGAGTGCAATGACCCACAAAGGTCCCTCTGATAAAGCTGACAAAGCACGAGGTCTCCTACCTCTTCCCAAATGTAGATCTCTGAATCCACACAGCTAAGAGGCTGTCCCAAAGGGCCAGGCAGGAAGCAAAGGCAGGTAAACAAAAGACAGGACCCCGACTCCCACTGCTGAAGCTCAACAATCCTTTGCTGAGGAAAGGCACTTTCACTGCAACACTGCCTTGAGCAGGAGATACAACAGGCAAACTCTCCACATTTGTGGAGCCTGGGGAGAGGAAAAGAGCACCGAGAGGTGTTTGCCTATCAGACAAGGGGCCTTGAGCTGAATAACTCTGTGTGGCTGGGCTGGGCTGAGCCAGAGTAGATTCAAAAGATTTCACTGTACATGCCAGCAAATTCTAGAGATGCAATGCATGGGAGCCTGGAGATTCTGATTTGAAGAAACAGGATTATTCCCTGTTGTTGTTGTTGTTGTTATGTGTAGTCAAGTTGACTACAACTTATGGCGACCCTATGAACAATAGCTCTGAATCCTGTCCTATCTTGAGCCAGTCTTACTGTCTCTGACACACCTACTTGACTCCACTGCCACAGTCACTGTGTCATTACGACTCATCCAGGGTCTGTCTTTATTGTGCTGACCCTCCACCCTTCCAAGCATAATGTCCTTCCCCAAGAACTGGTCCCTCCAGGTAACATGCCCAGAGTATGTGAGACAAAGCTTCACAATCCTTGCCTCCAAGGAGCAAGTCGGTTCCACCCTCCCTCTCCAGGACAGATCTGTTTGTCATCTTCGCATTCCATGGTATGTTCAATACTCTTTTCCAGCAGCACAAATGAAAGGCACTCATTCTTCTTCTGTCATCCTTAGTCATCCTTAGTCCAGCCCTCTGGTGCATAGGAAGTAACTGAGAAGATCACAGCTTGGATAGGTGTACCTCAGTTTCTAGACTGACATTGCTCCTCAGCACTCTGGAGCGGCCCCTGTGAGCAGACTTTCCCAAAACAATTCATCTTTTCATTTCCTGACTGTTGGTGCCATGAGTCTCAATTGTAGGCCTACGCAAGATGAAATTATTAACCACCTCAACCTTTTTCTCCAACTATCATGATTAGGCAAATGGTGAAAAACTCTGTTTTCTTGAGTTGCAATTGCCTTCAAGGCAGAACCAACTCATAACTAATGCTCCTGTTGAGTTTCCAACGTTGTAAATCACATAGGAGATTACTCCTCTTTTTCATGCTGAGCAGCTGGTGGATTAAAATCGTCAAAGACAGGCAGTCTTAGGATGAGGGCGTGCTTTATTCTTTTATGTCCCACCTACTATGGACATACATCCAGGTTTGCATTGTGGAAGTCTGCTGTCAGGGACCTTGCCAAAGTGCTAAAGAGCAATGATGTCAGTCTAGAGACTAAAGATTTGCCTGATTCAAGCCATGGTCTTTGCACTTACTTGCTATGTATCAGAGAGCTGGACAATGACTAAAAATGACAGAAGAAGAATTGATGCCTTAGAGTTGTGGTGTTGGAGAAGACTATTGAACATACCATAGACTGCCAGGAGAACAAATAGGTCCATCTTGAAGAGGATGAAGCCAAGTTTCTCCCTGGAGGCAAGAATTTTTTTTTGAGTGAAATGTTTACATTTATATTGAAATATGCACTAAAACAGAATGAGTTCTACGAGTCAATGGAACTTTGCCAAAGCAGAATCACAAACTTCCATTGAGGAGGTACAGTCAGCTAGCAGCAGTGATCCCCAAGCAGGGACACCAAGGAGAAGCCCAGGGGACCCCTCTCCAAAAAGCCTCATTTCAAGAGGCCCCAACTCACTTCTCCCACATGCACCCACACAGACTCAGGAGCTTGGACATGCTCCTGATTTTCATATATTTAGTTTCTTCTTCACTGCAATAAATATAAAATAGGCAATGCTCATACACCACAGCACAGACAATATTTCAGGCTTTAGCATAATGACTAGGTAAAATATTAAAAGGAAAAGAGATGTTTTATTTTTTAAACTGTAAGACAGAATTCTTAGGGGGAGGCAAGAATTTTGAAGTTCTATCTCACATACTTTGGGCACTTGGCCAGGAGAGCTTGGTCCTTGGAGAAGGACACCATGCTTGGAAGAGTGTTGGGACAGAGCAGGAGAGGAAGACTCTGGATGAGATGGATTGACATGGTAACTGGGGCAACAGTTACCTGTCAGAGTTTTGGAGTCAGTGAGACTGGCTCAGGATAGGACAGGGTTCAGAGTTCTTGTACATAGAGTCGCTATGAGTCACAGGCTGGAAGAGTCTTCATAAAAATAGATCTGAGAACAAATAAATTTGTGGATTACCATATGCCATATAAGGAACTCTGATGGCCTAGTGATAAGGAGCTGCACTGCCATCCTAAAATCACGTGGTTCAAATCTACCAGCTGCTCCATGGGAACAAGATTGGCAATCTCCTCCCATGTGATTTACAGCCTCTGAAAACTTGCTGGAAGGTCAGCTATGATTTGCTTCCCACTCAGGAGTACTTAACAACACATGCCG
Source organism: Elephantulus edwardii (assembly GCF_000299155.1). Classification (NCBI taxonomy): domain Eukaryota; kingdom Metazoa; phylum Chordata; class Mammalia; order Macroscelidea; family Macroscelididae; genus Elephantulus; species Elephantulus edwardii. Next base: position 7,846,397 of record NW_006399827.1, read on the forward strand.
TATCCTTCCTGATAAATCCACCCAGCTCATGAACAATCTAAAGACCTGGCAAAGTCCTGCTGTAAAGAGCATGGGTTCCCTAAACTCACTTGACCACTTTTTCATGTAAGATCTACTTAACATTCCACAGAACAGACCTGGGGGAAAGGCGGCCATAAATTAATTTTAACAGCCACGTGGAAAGCGCCGTCTTGGACACTAGCCCTGAGGACCCACAGCTCTTTACTAGAACAGTCTATTGTTACAAGTTTCTTAGGCGGTCCCACAAGCATCACCAAAGCCCAGTCCAGCCCCAGGCTTATGGCGCCCATCCCCGAGACAAGGGGTATGCAGAAAATAAAGCACACACTCTCGATTTCATCTCTGGGAAGGAGGAGGCATGACCGAGGCTGGCTTAACACAGACTGACTTCGCCAGCACCCTTTGGAATGGATATCCTGCATGATTGCGCCGGGCTTTGTTCAATTCTCAAAGCAATTTGCCAGGAGTGAGAAAGGAGCGCTTAGTGAAGCAAGCTGGTCAGTCCTGGATGATTACTTCTTATTCCAAAACAATTACTATAAAGGTAAAATGGGTTATGTTGCTGTAAAAAAAAAAATAAATATGACTCTCTCCAAACAGTAACACATGAATTCCCAACCAGACCCATCAAGGCCATGGCCAAAAGCAAGCCAAGCACGAGGCCTGTGAGGAAGATGCTGCTGCCTGTCAGACAGGACTGGCTTCAAGCAGAATTAAAACAGACAAAAGAAGGCAAGGGAAGTGGTTAGCGGGGAGAGAATAGGGTGCCCTGGAGAGGATTACCTACTTAGCAATCTGAGTCTAGCCAAGGAGTATCCTTGGGGATCTCAATCAACTTCCTCTTCCTCCTGGACCCCCAGCCTCAAACAACTTAAAAGAATGAAGCTAAGCAGGATTTCTCAACAATCACTCTATTGCCATCTTCAGTTCAATAATTCTTCATTGTTGTGGGGCTGTCCTGGACTCTACCCCCTAAATGTCAATAGCAACACTCCTTCTAGTTGTGACAGCCAAAAAAATGTCTCCTGACATTAGCAAATGTCCCCAGGAGGTGGGGCCAATCAATCCAAGTTGAGAAGCACCGAGCTAAAGTACTGTGGGCATGGGCGAGGGCTTCCATTTGGTCCCTACACCCAGTGCATCACTAAGAGAAAGCTGTACTCCAGAATGTTCTTTCATAGAAAGCAAAGGTGAATTGATTCGTTGGTAACTTCTATGGGCTCTTTTCTGGGCACTGAGGGACAGGAGTGGCCCAAGTCCCTGGACACACTACCCCATGGCTAGCATCTCAGAGATACGTCTAGCCTGCTCTGTGGAAGACAATAATATGGTGGCAACTCTAGCGGATAGGCAAAAGGTCAGCGAAAGAGAGGAAGTTCCTCAGCCAGGAACAATGGCATGGCAAAGACCCTGACGATGGTGCAGGACAGGGCAAGGCTCAGATCGGTTGTTCATAGGGTCGCCAGGAGTTGTAATCAATTCAATGGCACTTAATAACAAATTGGGGATAGAAGTAAAAATACTGGAGAAAATATATAAAGACTTTTCATAGAGGAAGACAGTGGGATGGAAAACAGACCCATGAAGAGATGCTCAAAATCACTGGTAATAAAAGACATGCAAGTCAAAGCCACACTCCAATATCAGCAGCAAACAGAATAGACAGCAAGAAACACATATTGCAGAGGACTTGGAGAGATAAGAACTCTCATACACTGTTGGTGGGGTTGTAAAATGATACACCCACTCTTAAAAGCATTTTGTCATTTCCTTTAAAAAATTAAACATAGAAATTCCATGTGGCCCAGCTATTCTGCTGCTTAGAATATACCTCAAGGAAATCAAACTGACACAAATGGAGACTTGTACACCAATGTTCATAGCAGCATTATTCACAATCTCAAGAACATGGCAACAGCCCAAATGTCCAACATTACATTAATGGATTGAGATATTGTGGTACATTCACACAACGGAATACTATGCAGCACTCAGGAGCAATGATTTAGAAAACTACAATATAACAGGGAGACACTGGAGAGTATTATGCTGAGTGAACTAACTCAGTCTCATAAGGACAAATACAGCATACCATTATTGTAAAAATAGAAAGACAACTAATGAAATGTATATGGAGGTCCAAGAGAAGGGAAAGGGTATGGACAGGCAGGGGAGAAAGCACAGGGTTGTACGATTTGATGGCCAGAGGGAGAGGGTGAAGGAAAAAGGAAAGATCCAGTGGGGACCTGAAAAGTTAAAGTAATGGTGGACATATTTCAATGTGATTAGTTTTTAAAAACACAATGTACAGGAATGATCACATGAAACAGTGTGAAAGAAGGAAAGTGTGAAATATAATGTATCTGAATTTTGTATGCAAACCAATATAAAATAAGACTTTTTTTTAAATACTTGAGAAAATAATCATTTTGAGGCAAATAGTTCCAGGCAGCCACTCCTCTTTCTGTGCACAAATTCCAATCATTCTTCTGTCATTTGAAGGAAAGTGACTTAAAATATGACGATGACTCAGGGAGAGAGGCCAGAGAGGAAGACCCCAGATGAGATGGATTGATACAGCAACGGCGCAATGGGGGTAGGAGTGTTGGAATCAGCAAGGCTGGCTCAGGACAAGGCAGGTTTCAGAGCTGCTGTACACACAACAGGGAGATGTAGTAAGAAAAGTTTCAAAACTAGTGTTTAAGTTCAAGGACTCTCATGATTTCTCCCAATGGCATCCAACAGATGATGCTGAAATAGAATAAGCCTTTAATATCATTACTATCAACAGAGGATGCCCCAGAAGGCGCAAATAGCTCCAGTGCTCAACTACTAGCTGGAAGGTTAGCAGAGTTGAGCTCAACTCAAATGAGCTAAAATGATGAGCAGATTTATGGAAACAGAGGTGCATCTATTTAAAAAATAGCACTTACGGCAATTTGTTTTAAATTGCTAAATGATCTCTTACAACTGGCAACCAGAAATACTGCAATGGCAAATGGAAACTGCTCATAGGTGCCTCACCCTTCAGATAGCACCCAGGGCACATCCCGTGCCTGCCAAATCCTAGATAAACCTCTGCTCAGAAGTCAGTTGGGGTGGGCTGCTACTGAAAGGTTCCAGCCTCATGAATCTTGTAGGGCAGTTTCTACTCTGCACACAGGGGGTCGCTTGAGCCAGAACCAATTGCAGGGCAATTGACAACAGCATGGATGGTCCAGAGAGTGGAGAATGCTTTGGCTTAGAGTCAGTTGCTATGACACAGTTCCTCATGCTGGCGTGTGCTCAAGGTTGTTTCACCTCAGCAACCTCCAGTTTTAATATAAAAGCATAGGACAGCGTTGTTAAGATTTTAAGAGCGAATATTAAAACATCTCAAAACTCTTAGGGACATAGAGAAAAAATAGCATTGCTCTTCAAAGTGGTCCTTTCTGCCTCTTTCCCCCCCCCCCCCCACTTCTTTAGACTTTTATTCTTTCCCCCCGCCCAATTCAACTCATTTCCATTGCTGTTCAGGCCCCTGAAGTACACTTAATTGTCATTGCCAGCCTCATCCAGAGCCCTTATGAAGCATTTAACTGCTCGAAACGCCATAGCAGGCGCTGTGCCGAGAAAATTACTATTGGTGTGGGAGGGAGAGAGAGAGGTAGGGAGAAGGGAGAAAGGAAGTGAGCATAGGGGTTACTGGATTTGCACTCTCTTGGACTTGAAGTCTCAGCCTGGACATCCAGATGTGGAAGGCAGGGGAGGAATGAACACCAATGGGAGAGTAGCAGGCAAAACCGTGGCGACCATCCTCAGTGCTTCGTGTCATTTAGTTTCTCCAATCCTTGTAAGCCTGAGGAGGACTGGCTTTCCCAATGTAATTCCATAGTAGAAAGAAAGGAAGGATGGCCTGGGGATGGCCATAGCTGACCTCTACTAGCTCCACAAGGGGAAACTGGCCCCATCAACAGCATCCACAATACAAAATCAATTCCTATTAGTTCAGACATGTTTCCTGTGCTCTGACACTTTCTACCAATTCCAAAACCAGTCTTCCTGCTCTATTGGGTCTGAAATCCAATGCAATGACTATACAGACTTAATGGAACCATAACCATGGTTCTGGGATTTATTAAAGATGTTGACAGGCTATAATTCAGGTTAGCAGCAGGATACAATCCCTCAGTCGAGACAGTTTCTCAAACGTGACCCCAGGCCATTTGACCTTCACCCTCATGTCTTGGGTCAGTGCTACCAAGTTCCCTTCGTCCTACCTGTTACAGCATCATCCCTCAGCCAGCCAGCAAGCTTGGTGAAGGCCTCTGGCTCTGTAGGGCAGCAGTCCTAAGTCAGCTCTGTCTCAAAGTGTCTGTCACCTAGAATCACTTCCAGTTTGAGGAAGCTTGGCATCAGCACACCTCAATAGCTTACCTGTGGAACAGACTCTGAACAAAGTAAGGGGATACAGAGGTGAACACTGCCAAATGGTTATACCATTCCATGCTACACACTGGAAGCCGGCTTAAAGCTTAATCCTCCTAACAACCTGCTGAGGAGCTAACCGGCCCAGCTCCCCATTTTACAGATGAGAAAACTGAGATTTGTAAAGATATCTGTCCAAGGCGAGTAATTGGCAGAACCAAGATTTAAATTTGGAAGAGGAGGGGCAATGTGACTCCAAAGTCCATTGTTAATGTAAATACTGTGTTTGGGGGGTGGGGGGAATGGTAGAAGCCTTTTCCTTCATCTCCACCTTTCATATAAACTCAAAAGACTCAAACTCATTTCTACTGAGTCAGCACCAACACAGCTGATGCTCCATTGGATTTCCAGGATTGCATGAGAGACAAATGCTCACCTTTCTTCCACCTTTGACTCCAGCGGTGGATTCAAAGCACCAGAGAGGTGCAGCTGATGTCAACACAGCTCTCTTAAAAAGGACGTGTTCGAAACTTCCAGAGCTCCCAGCTGCTAGCTGTGTTAGAAGGCGCCAGGCACTCCTCTCGTCAGCACACGCAAAGTTCAGCCCTCTTCATGTTTCCAGAAAACCTTTGTGCTAAGAATTCCCTTCAGAAGGAAACGTTCTATGGACAGATGTAGAAAACCCCCTCGGGGTTTGTTCAGGATGTGAAGTTTCTATTTCCTTTTAATGGCCCTGTTTATAAATGAATGAAAGAAACCACACTTCCTCAAGTAACAGAGAGTGCTGTCATCCAGGATGTCTTGGAAGCGGCCGTGGCTCAGACAGAGGCCGAGTCCGTCAGCTGGAGAGATTCCGCCTTGTTACAAAGCCTTGGTGTGGGCACACGGTTGGCATACCAAGCGTGAGCCATAGCCACAAACAGCCCTTTGTGCAGACAGGCTGTGAAAGCAGATGTCTTAGTTAACATTCTACAGGGCTCTTCCTCGGCTCACATTTCCTTCCGAGTGTGTGAGAGTGTGTGGTGTTTTTCTCTAAGACTCAATCACACCTTTGGGAAAGAAACTATGAATCATTCCATCAATCTGAAAAGAAATATACCAAAAAAAGAAAATGGGAATTGGCATGTAATGAGTTCCCCTCCCCTCCCCTCTATTCTGGGCACTGGACATGCATTATCTTATGTAATGCTCAACTTCAGCTTACAAGGAAGGTCCCCCAATTTACTGTCTCCAGTTTAGAGGTAAGGAGAGAGAGTGATGCTAAGAGGCGAAGACATTTATTTGGGCAGAACATACGCCAGAAGTGGCCAAGCCAGAGTCTCACTCAGGCTGGTCTTACTCCTCCCCTACTTTCTAAAGGAGAGACGAAGAAAAAGCAGAATAAGCAAAGTCGCCCTCAGGCTGGTCTGCCTCCCCCTTTCTTCCGACCTTCTAAAGGAAAGGAGAAGGAAAAGCAGAATAAGCCTCTCTCACAGGCCTCAGTTCTATGGCAGATGCTTCACTGGCCACGTCGCACGGCAATGCTTTATCACAGTGATCTGCATTTTGCCAATGAGAACGAGAACGCTCCGGAAGTCTAAGCAGATTGCCGCAACAACCACAACGTGAACCTAGGTACGTTCGCTTCCAAAGCCACATCACAGATATTCATTAACAATTAATGACGTCTGCCCTCCCCAGCCGTCACCCTCCTGAAGCCCAGGCTCGAAGGCGCTAGGAGTTAGACTTGGGAGTCTGATCAAAACCGGAGGTATTCCAGAGGCAACTGACCTAAGTCACCCTTTCAACATGAAACTGAACTCATTTCTAGAGGTCACTTCGCAACGAAATGATCGATGACCTACAAAATAAATCCCCTCAACGAATGTGCTCCTTAGAACAACCAACCAGCTCCACCAGTCAGTCCAAAAGGACAGCATTAGCCAAAAACATAGCGATGGGAAGGCAGGAAGGGCAGGGAAATGGGCCAAATGGAAACAGAATGCAGAATGGAAACGAGGACACATTGTGAGGACTGCAACCCATGTCGTGAAACAATTTATGAGTTAATTATGGAATGGAAAATAATTTGTTGTCCCACTTTAATAATGAGGGTATAATGAGAGCATAATGGGGGGGAGAATGCCAATACCAGTTACTGCTGCGTCAACTCCAGCGTGAGATGGTCTCACGTGTGTTAGAGTAGAACCACGCTCCACAGGGTTTTCAATGGCTGCTCTCCCAGAAGCAGATCACCAGGACTTTCTTCCGAGGCACCGCTGGGCAGAACTGCCTCCCTAACCTATGGATTAACAGGCAAGTGCACATAAACTGTTTGCACCACCCATGAACTCTCGGCTAAGCAATGTTTTTTGTTTTGTTTATAAACCTTATTTGAGCATCTATTGAATAGCACTCGTTGTGGTGGTGGTGGTGGTGGTGGTGTGCCATCAAATTGGAACCAACCCATAGTTGTTCCTCCAGTGGGTTTTCAGAGGCAGTAAATCACATGAGAAGAGACTGTCCATCCTTCTCCTGGCGAGCAGCTCGTGGATTCGAACTGTTCGCCTTGGGGATTACCATGCAATTTCTTAGCACTAGGCCATCAGAGCTCCCTCTAAGAAATGTTTTCATAGATGGAGTGGAACTCTGGTGGCTTAGTGGGTAAGACGTTGTGCTGCCAACCCAACGGCAGATGATTCGAATCTACCAACTACTCTGTGGAAGAAAAATGACCAATGTCATCCTGTGTAATTTACTGCCTATGAAAACCTGCTGAAGGGTCAGCTATGAGTCCGTTCCAAGTTGACCACACACACAAAAGAGCAATAACTTGTGCATTTGGACTATGGAGGAGTTTGGTTGGGCTAAAGAGAAAACATGTGTTTGTTGCCTCTGCCCTAGTTAAATGCTCATTTAGCTTTATTGGCCCCATCTGTAAAGCAGGGTCACCTCAACCTTCCAGGGTTAAGGCAATTAACACTGAAGATATCCAAGTAATAGAAGTTTCTAGAGAGGGCAGCACCGTGAAGTAAATACCTTTGGGTCCAAAGTCAAATGATTCAAGTACCAAATAGCCAAAAGAAGTTTAAATTGACTCTTCAAACCCATCTTATGCAACTGCCTTTCTTTCTTCCTTCGTCTCCCTCTCCTTAGTTCTGAACGATTCACATAGATAATATAATTTCTAGTTTCTTTTTACCTGGATAGGATCCAATGGGCCTTGTTTTGTTTTTTAAAATTATATTACATAATGCCCAGTTTTTGTTTGCTGCTTCTATTTAGAAAAGCACCTTAAAATAATGGAGCATACCTTTAAGTAGCGTCTCAGGAATGCCTCTCTCCACGCTTGTTCGTGGATCTGTGTATGCTTCCTTAACAAGAGGCCCAGCCGAGTGCTCTGCTTGTTCAATTTCCTCTGATCCCCGGGCACCTGGCTGCCTTGAGTCATTATTCCCTGTCATGTCTACCCATCCCTTCATTCATTTTTCCATTCACTAAAATTAATTCATTTACCTACTGAAACATCCTAGACACTGTGTCAGTTCTTTGGAAAATATTCTCAGGTAAGGGGGGGGACAAAAGGACACTGTCCCTCTCTTTGTGGAGTCTAAAATCTATTGAAAAAGGAAAAACAACACCAATTAATCATATAAAAAATATATAGTTACAGCCCATAAAAAGGACTTTGGAGGAACAGTATGTGATCCTTATAGAGAAAAAAAAAACAAACAAACAAACCCAGAAGAACTTGAGCCAGTGTAGGTGTTCAAGAAAGTGATGCATGAGTTCTAATGCAGGCGGCAGGAATAGGGGCTCAAGAACATGATGAGATTTCCATTTTTAAAACAAAGAGGATAGGCTTTGGAGAGGTGGCAGCAACAGAAATAAAATGTACCTACACTCCTTGAGAAGTTCATGGGCCAGGAGCAGAAGGAAGAAACTAGATACTCAATCATCTCTGACAAGTAAGAGTGGAGGGAGAGGTGGCCAGGGAGTCCAGGAGCTTCACACGGGGTGAAGCTTGAAGGGACTGTGGACAGTCATCCTGTGGTCAACATGGAGCTGGAAAGAGCTGGTGAGCACAGGAGAGAGAGCTTAGATCAAAGGGAAACATGCAGGAAGATAGAAAGATGGAAGGGATCTTTCCCTCGTGCTCCTGTTTGGATGTTTCCCCACCAAGTCAGGACATTTTCTCATCATTAGGGAATCAGAGATTCTTGGATTAGAAAGTGAGATAGCTCACTTGTAAATGTTGTTTTCAAACTGGTTTTCAACGAAGTCAGTGGCCTGGTAAATGCCTGCAAAGCATTATTTTCTTTAAATCTTGGCTCTCTTTTACTTAAAATGGTCAAATACTACACACAATCACCACCAGTTCTTACTTAAAAACCCTCAGATTTATAGCCATTGAGTAGATACTGAGGCATATTGACCTTCCACTGAGTTTCCAAGGCTGTAAATCTTAACAGGAGGAGACTGCACTTTTCTCCCGCCAAACAGCTGATGGATTTGAACCACAAGAGGCAACTGCCAGAGACATGCAGCCTTGGGGTTAGCCCCACAACACACTATCCACTACACTACCATAGTTCCCTACTTATAAATTAGTGACAAAATCTGAACTGACCAACTTTGGCAAAAGTAAACATGTTATGCAGTAATCTCTCACATATGCACATGATAATCAAGGGACAAAGAAACTAGTAAATCCTTCAGAACCCCATCCCTGGCATTTTATTGAAAATTTTAAGCACCTTCAAGGCAAATCCTTCTTTAAGTGGCTGAGCAATCTCTACTGCAATATTTAATGATGCTTATAAATCTCAGAACCCTTGTGGGGCCGTTCCTGGCTGGCAATAGAACCATGTTTGATTTTTCTGAAATAGTGGGTGTTTAATTATGCCTACCAAAGCCAATTATCAAGAAAATGTGCACCCAAATCTGAACTGAACCTCCCTTTTCTGCTATCAGTCAGAATGACAGAACATCAGTTTCAACAGAATTGCCAAACTTTTCCTGTAAAGGGCCAGCCATATCGTAAATGTATCCAGTTTTATTGACCCTAATGTCTCAGTCAAAACTATCCAGTTCTGCTGTGATATGCAAAACCACCACAGACAATATGTAAGTGAGTGAGCGGGGCTATGTTTCAAAAAACTTTATTTGTAGTCACTAAAATGTTAATTTCATATTTCATGTGTCATGAAATATTCTTTTTATTTTAAAAAAAAATTATAAATGTGAAAGACATTCTTAGCTCACAGACCACATGGGAATAAGGCTGCAGGCTGGATTTAGCCTGTTAGCTGTGGCTTTCCTTCCCTTAACTTTGAATGATCAATTAGGCTGTGTTAGAACAGTGCAAAGAATGTAAACTTTTCCTCTCTACAGTCCTTATATCTGGGCATCCAGGCAAGATACTTAACTTCTCTCTGGTTTTCCAGGTCTCTGTTTCTTTGCTCTAAAATAAAGATGACTGGGTATTATTGTCATGACAGGAGTCCAGAATGAAGGCTGCACAGTAGAGTGAACTTGGGGGAGGGATTGCATAACAATGAAAGAGTTACTTTTCAAGGAGAAGCTGAATTGGAGGAGAAAGGGTGGGCGGGGAGAAAAGTGCAATAATGAATGATTGGAAACCCTAAGTCTCTGTAAACTTTCATTAAAATTAATTTTACAAAAAAGAAGATAACTGAGCAGTCATCTGCTTTTCCATGAGGGAGATCACAGTTGGATTACCAGCTGAAGTCCCTCATGCACGGCTACCACCTGTCTGTCAGTAGGCTCCTATGTTGCCATGCTGCTAAACAGGCTTCAGAGGAGAGAGAATGGGAGGGAAACAGTCGGCAAGCTACTTCTGAAGATCCATCGGCTCACAACTATCCAATTCTGTTGTCATGGATGGAGTTAAGGGTTAAACGAACAACAACAAAAAGCCAATAAGCCTTCCAACTCAGTGCCATGAGTCGATACCAACTGGTCATAACCCTCCACTGGGTTTCCAAGGTTGTAAATCTTTATTATCGGAGACTGACTGTCCTTCTCCCACAGGGTGCTGGGTGAATTCACACTTCCAACCTTTTGGTTAACTCTAGTGCTTTACACACTATGCCACCAGGAGATTTTCACTGAATGAGATGATCAAAGGAAAGTTCTGGCAGCATTTAGAATGGAGGGGGTTTGAATGTTCAATAAAGGCTGGCTCCCTTTCCTTCCTGCTTTCTAATGATCTGACTAAATGGGTTGTTGTTTATTTCTCTCTCCTTGCAGGAACTGATCAGGTAATGATGCATGAGAATGGATTCACTCCCAATAGGAGGAAAACAGCCCTCCTTCCACATTGACTTAAACTCTTCAACCTAACCTACGTCTTGGTGTTGGTGGCCTGAGCTGATCCCTGGAGGGCTGGGATCAATTACTATTAAATATCAGGAAGAGACTAATGAATCCACAATTGATTCATCAGGCCAGATGCCATCTCCCTTGGAAGGTGTCCCATTAGACACACAGGGCCTCTGTGAGTAGATGTACAGTAGCAGCAAACTTCAGTGGCAATTATATCTATCTCCTGTTTCTTTCCTTTTTTAATTCATTTTTGCACATTTTTCTACCCCTCCTTCCTTCTCCCACCCCGAGCCCACCCCACAATGCACCCCTTATCTAGATTATTCTCATAAACATAATACATTCCTTTCAGACAATTCTTCCCCTCATGTGTTCTAATGCAGTGTTCATTATCTATCCACCTTTTCCCCATTCTCTCCCCAACCCTCTCCCCCCATCTGTCCTATTTTATAATAATGGTGTTATGCCGTATTTGTCCTTTTGTGACAGGGATATTTCACTTAGCATAATGTCCTCAAGGCCCCCCATATGTAATGTTTTACTATTTCATTGTTGTAGCTCATCTTTCTTAGCAGAGCTGCTCTTCACCCCTCCCTCTCCTTCAGGCCCCACAAGGTTTCAGGTGATCACAGCTCCCAATCACATGACCACAGGCCATAGTACCTTCTACCATATGCAGCGTGTCCTGCAGGCCATATGGGGTGAGGAGCATTCTTCCTCATTGTGGAGGAAAGTGTGAATGATGAGGTTCAGGAAGAAATGAGGAGCCCTGAACTCTATGGAGAAGTGGATTCAGAAATGGAGTCTAGAATCAACTAAAACAGATTCTTTCCAACAATGAAAATATCCAGGAGTTATTTTAAAGGAGCGTTTTCCAAACTACCACTTCTTGGGGAAACAGGATCAGAAATGCTCTCAAATAAAATGTGCTAATTCAGATGTTAAGAATATTCGAGGAAGAGGTCCTCCCAACTGGCCAACCTTCTAAACATGGACAAGAGTCATCAGAAAGAGTCACTGAAATGCAGGAGAGAGGATGTGGCTTTAGAAGTGGAATCCATGTCCAGAGCTCTGCCATTTCTCTCTCAGATCTTCAGTGTCTGAGCCTCTCAAGCCAGAGGGAGGTGAAGACAATACAAATGAGATAGATGATGACCCAGGACGTGTTTAACTGTTGGGTTTCACTATTACTATTTCTCCCAGGAAGTTCTTCCTGACAATAGAGTCCTCTTTGTTGCTGTAATTATAATCAGGTGACCCTGTGAACACCCAGGATCTGAGCCTCGCCCTCTCACGCACTGTCCTCACCGTGTCCACCATGCTCACACCAATTGTTACGGTCACTGTGAAATCTGTCTCCTTGAGGATCTTCTGTCTCTCTCTGACCCTCCACCTTTCCCAATCCGATGTCTTTTTCCAAGGCGTGACTCCCCTAACAACATGCCTCAAGTATTTAAAACAATTTCACCCTCCTTGTCTCCAAGGAGCACCCTGGTTGCACTTGCTCCAAGACAGATTTGCTTATTCTTTTGGCAGCGCACAGGATATTCAGTGACCTTCTCCAACACCACAATTTAAAGGCATTGGTTCTTCTGTCATCGTCATCCTTACTCATTTTCCAAACATTAATTCCATAACTTAATTCCTTAAGAACAGGCAGTGCCCTTGTATTTAACCCTCTCTAGCAGCTAGTGTGCACACCTTTCCACCCTGGATCAAACCAGGAACCTTTCACATACGAGTGCTGGTGGTCTAGTGGTAAGAAGCTGTGCTGCAATCCTAGAGGCATGCAGTTCTAACCCACCAGCTGCCAGCTGCTCTGCAGAAGAATGAGCAATCTCCTCCTATGCAACTCACTGCCTCTGAAAACTCACTGGATGGTTAGCTATGGGTCGGTTCTGACTCAATGGCACACAACAGCAAGAAGCAGCTGGCAGGCAACTGGACTTAATAAATGTTTTGCTGAACAATTACATGAGTGTTGGATCCTATTTAGAGATGGAGCTGAATGGACACTCAGTGCATTCTTGAGTTTCCTCTGTGTGTCTGTAGGTTTGCTTTCCAGGATCTCCACGCTACATCAAGGCTGGAGAGTCAATCCTGACCACTGCCCACCTCAGAGAGCCCACAGTGTTCAGAAAGTCCTGGGCTTTGACCTTGAGTCCCTGCCAAGCCTTCACTTGCTTTCTGTCCACTTGTCTTTTATTCCTAGAGGCAAGTAAGCCTGGGCTGCTCTTACGACCTTCTCATGCTGCTCTCTGTCCTTCCTTCCACAGGCAAACTCTACTTTCTTACAGTCTTGTGCTTCCCCCCCACCACCACCACCGCCCCAGTGCTCTGCACCCCTCCAAGTGAAAATTGACCTTTCCGTGCCTGATACAAATGCCCACAAGGCCCCAACTCAACCATACCCCTTTGGTGCAGGGTTCCCACCCTGGATCCCTGACCCTGGCTTGTCTCTAGCCTCTGAAATGTCTCTCCTTACTTTCCCTTTGGTGTCTTACACCCCTTAGAGGTAGGATTCTATTCTGAAGAGTTAAGTACAGATTTTCCCCGTCCTTTCTCCCTCTATCTGGCCCTCACTACCTAGCCTGTTTCTTTCACACCCACTCCCCACACCTTTTGACTCTTCATCTATCCGAGATGGTGAGAGAAGAAAACTCTTTCAAATGACCCCATCTTTCTGGTTCCCTCCTGCTCCTGAGGTTCTGAAACTCGATGCCTACCAGTGACCAAGGAGTCGTCCCTCTCTTCTGTTGCTGCCATGAGCTTCCACATAGGGAAATCCTGGTGTCTTTCCACTGAATGATAGTGGCAGTAACACCCTGGCTCCCAGCTGAGTAGCTCCCCTTAATCCCTGCGTCGAGCCTCACAGGGACAGGCAGAGGATGGTCCTTGGGTTTCTGGGGACAAACATGAGGTAGAATTCTGACCATTGGGTGGTGAGGGAGCAGGAGAAACAGCGGGAAGGACAGAGAAGTGGCACAAGAGCTATCATGGACATTGAAGAACCCGGGGAGGTGGGGGGGGTGTCCCCCCAAGGGAAATACCATTCATTTCCGAGGCCACTGTGAGAGGGGACAGGAGCACTGCACTCAGAATCAGGACTCCTGGGGTCCTGACTGCCATTTGCTGGCTTTGTGACCTCAGATCAAGTCATTTAACATTTCTGAAACTCACCTTCCCATGGGGAATAAAAGGGTTAACAACGCCTGCCCTGCCTCCTTCCCAGGGCTGCTGTAAAGATGACAGGGGAAAAGAGTAGGAGCTGGCATTGATTAAATGCTTGCTGTGTGCCAGGCAGAGGGCCACGTATGTTACATGTTCTAGTGTCCCTCGATCCTCCCGTCAACCCTCCGAGGAAGCCTCTGATATTATCAGATGAAGAGAACAGTTGAAGAAACAGACACTTGGAGCATCCAAATAATTTGCCCAAGTTAAAGCCAACATTAAAACCCAAAGTGTGACCCCAAACTCGGTGCTTGGATGCGGTACTGCCTCGTGGAGTGGGACTCAGAAAGGAGGCTGTGCGTGGGCAACGGTGTACAGCTGAGGACATGCAGGAGGGACCCACGACCATGGCAAGGCAATGCCACCACAAGCAAAGCTAAAAGGATGCTTCAAAGATGCCTCCAAGCAAAGACAGAGGGATGCAGGGAGAGCCAGGGATGGACAGACCCCCCGGTGCAGGACACACACTGGAAAACAACAGGAGGAGGCACTGAATGATCTCTTTCCTCTCTGCCCATACTCAGGAGACACTAAGGGAGGAGAGTTGCTGTGAGTTTTCAGTATTGCCTGCTGGTCCTTTGTGCAGAAGAGAGATATGCACAAAGTTCTCAGAACACACTCTCGAGGCTTTGTCACCCTACTGGTAATAAACCACAGGTGATCACAGTGGGGAGGGGGCCACAGGGAAAGCAGAGGTTATGCACTATTGTCCTATGAAAACATCAAAGTCTAAGTCGGGACATCTGAGTTCTAGTAGCAAGACCAAGTTCAGCTCTAACAGTAACAGATTATGTACCCTTGAACAAATCACTCTCAGGGTCAAGCAATCAGTTTTCTATCTATAAAGTAGGGCTTGCCCCAAAGACTTCAGAGGTCCTTGTTAAACATATGATTCCTACAGACCTATCTTCTCTGTCCTCCATGGGGCATGGGGTACTGGGAAAGAGGAAGGGGATTCAGCATTTATAGGTGCTTATTATGCAATGTACAGCCAAGCAGTAATACTACATCTATTGAGAGCTAACTCTGTGTTGGCCTGCCTTTGTAAAAAAATGGCCACGTTATGATTAGAAAAGATATCCAAAGTGGGAATGAAGGCAAAATGATCACGCCATGCCTTTCCACATCAAACCAGAGAACTAAAGAGTCGCTGCAGCAATGTCTCTGAGTTGGGGATGGAAAGGATGGGGCAGAGCCAATGAGGAGGAGAGAAAAAATCCACTGGACATGCAGGGACATCAAGGACAGGGGCTAAGTCATGTCTTAGCTGTGGAATGGAAGCCAAGTCATAGCCGACCGCCTAGGAGGTTTTCAGAGGCTGTAAGTAGTACAGGAGGAGATTACTCATCTTTCTCCTAAGGAGCAACTAACTGGTGGATTCTAACCACCTGCCTTTGGGTTGGCAGCGCAACTCCTTACCCACTAGGCCACCAGGGCTTACCTACTTAAAGCAGTCAGCAAATGCACAAGAAGTTTTCACAATGGAACAGGGAATGCCGGAAAGCACAGCGGAAGGGCAGCCCTTGGGGAGAAGTAGGGCAAGGTGGGAGGAGGGCACTCTGGGACAAAAGTCTCCTTCCAAAGTCATCACCCTTGTGAGCTCAGCTTGAATCCTGCTTCCTCAGGGAGCCTTCCCAAACTCTCCAGCCCAGCTTAGACCTCCCTGCCCCATGTTTTCAGCAGCGAGCTCTGGTTGCCTACTGGTAAGTTGTACTGCCAATTAAAAGGCATGAACTCAAATTCACAGCCACTCCAAGGGAGGAAAATGGGTGATTTCCTCCTGTACAATTTACAGTCTCTGAAAACTGGAGGGTTTTTTTTTTAATTGCTGGAGGATCAGCCATGAATAGGTTCAGCTCAGCAGCATTTAACAATAAGTTCTCAAAGCACTCTGCCCTTTTGTCAATGATTGGATTTATGTGACTTTCCCTTCATGACTGGGCAACAGAATGCATCATTGTTGTTTTTGTTGTGACCCAATGAACAACAGATCTGAACCCTGTCCTATCCTGTCCCATCTTCATCTTCTCTGACATACGTAAGCCCTTTGCTGCGGTCACTGTGTCAATTCAACTCACTGAGGGTCTTCCTCTCTTCCACTGACCCTCCACCTTGCCAACCATGAGGTCCCTTTCCAAGGAAAGGCCTTTCCTAGCAACATGCCCAAAGTATTAGAGACAAAGTTTGGCCATCTTTGCCTCAAAGGAGCACTCTGGCTACACTCTTTCCAAGACATACCTGTTTGTTCTTTTGTCAGTCCATGGGATATGGACTCTTCTCCAACAACACAACTCAGAGACATTGATTTTTCTATCATCCTTATTCATTGGCTAATTCTCGGATGTATAGCAAGTGATTGAAAAGATCATGGCCTGAACCAGGCACACTTTCATCTTCAAAATGGCATTGCTAAGTATTTTGGAGAGGTCCCTAACAGTAAACTTGCCCAATGCAATACATCTCCTAGGGAGTTGATTTTCTGTCCAAGCAAAATTAAATCAATGACAATTTCAGTCCTTTCTCCATGTATCATGATGTTGTCTATTGACCCAGTGGTGAGGACCTTTATTTCCTTGGTGTTGAGATGAAGGATGTCATCTTCGATCTTCCGCAACAAGTAATCCAAGTCCCTCTCATTTTATGCAAGCAAGGTTGTCTCATCTGCATAACTCAGGTTGTTGATGAGTCTTCCTGTGATCCTGATGCCATATTCCCCTATTTCATAGAGTCCAGATGCAAGAACTATGTGCTGAGCTTACAGATTAAATAGGTATGCAGAAAAGATGTACAAACATCTTGATTTTAAACCATACAGTATTCTCTTGCTCTGTTCAGACAACAGCTTCTTGGTATAGGCATAAGTTCTGTATGAGCACAATGAGGTATTCTGGGATGCTCAATCTCCTCCATGTTAGCCATAGTTTGTTATGATCCATACAGTAAGATGACTTTGCATAGTCAACAATACACAAATAGACACTCTTCTGGTATTCTCTGCCTTCAGCCAGGAACCACCTGACATCAGCAGTGCTATCCCTTGTGCCATGGCCTCTTTCAAACACTTGAACTTCTGGCAGTTTCTTGTTGATGTACTATTATAAGTGGTTTTGGATGATCTTCAACAATATTTTGCTTGCATGTGCTATTAATGTTGTGTGTCACTGACTTGGAATCGACCCATACCTGAACTTCCAAGGGGTTTTCAGAGACAGTATATCACATGGGAAAAGACTGCCCATCCTCCTCCTGCAGAGCAGCCAGTGGATTTCAACACGTGCCTTTGGGATTGCAGCACAGCTTCTTACCATTAATTTCCACATTTTGTCAGATCCCCTTTCTTGGGAATGGGAATAAATATGGATCCCTTCCTGTCATTCAGCCAGGCAGCTGTCCTCAAAATTTCCTTTCATAGATTGGTGAGTATGCCCAAGGTTGCATCCGTTAGTTGCAACATCCGTGGTGGATGCTGGAAATCTACCATGAACAACACATGTCTTACACTCACAACACTTAACTGAACTTCACCGAATGGATGGATGGATGGATGGACGGACAGATGGACAGACGGATGGATGAGACCATCTGAAAATGTAGATGAGAACAAAAGGAAGGCAATGTATTTGAGGGTAGAGGTTTTGGGGAAGAATAGGAGTATGCAAAATTAACAGTATTCCACCTTACTGAAACTTTGGAGATTTTAGTCCATTTCACTTAGCCAAACTGACATATGATTTCTGGAAGGATTGCAGGCTCACAACTGGGGGAGTTTTTCTAACCACTTAGCTGTCAAAGAGAAAATGTATTTGCTGGCTGCTAGCTGTTTCAAAATTTCACCATTTATTTTCAACTCTTCATCTATTTTAAAGACCACGGGCTTGAGTCCTGCCTCTGGCTTCCTACAGTTCACCTCTCTTTTGCCTCAATATTTCCTCTTTTTTTATAATTGAGATTTTAATGAAAGTTTAGAGAACTTGGATTTCCATTCATTCACTGTTGCACATTTTCCTCCCTGCCCCCAGCCCCAGTTCGCTTTTCTCTTTAGAAAAAAAAAAACAAAACACCAAACTTTCATTGTTATACAATTCCCCACCCTCACCCTAGCCCACTTTACTATGCAGCTCTTATTCTGAACTGTTAATATACAAATAACACCTAATCATATATTCCTTTTAAGCAGTTCTTTCCTTCATCTGTTTCCATGTGTTGTTGTTGTTGTTATGTGCCGTCGAGTCGTTTCCGACTCATAGCGACCCTATGCACAACAGCCCTAAATCCTGCTCTATCCTGCACCAACCGCACCGCCTCTGACACACCCATCCCGATTACCCCAGTCACCGAATCAATCCATCTCATAGAGGGTCTTCCCCTCCTGCGTTGTCCCTCAACCCTCCCAAGCATGATGTCCCTCTCCAAGGACCCGTCCCTCCTGGCAACATGTCCAAAGTATGTCAGACGAAGCCCCAGAATCCTTGCCTCCAAGGAGTAGCTTGGTTTAATCCTCTCCAAGATAAATCTGTTTGTTTTCCTGGCAGTCCAGGGTACATTCAGTAACCTTCTCCAGCACCACAGCTCAAAAGCATCCACTCTCCTTCTGTCCTCCCTAGTCATTGTCCAACTCTCTGATGCATAGCAAGCGATTGCAAATACCATGGCCTGTATCAGGCGCACCTTAGTCTCCAGAGAGACACTGTTGCTCCTGAGTACCCTAGAGAGGTCCCTAACAGCAGACTTTCCCATCGCGATACGCTTTTTGATTTCCTGACTGCTGGTGCCAAGAGTGTTGACTGTGGAGCCGAGCAAACTGAAGCTGTTAACACTCTCAATCTCTTCGTCATCCATCCTGATGCATGTAGTATACATTATTTATCCCCTCTTTTCTTAGTTTTCCCCAACCTTGATGTCAGTACGGTTTTACAACAGTGACATTCTGCAATATTTGTCCTCTTGTGACTGAGATATTTCACTCAGCGTAATGTCCTCCAGGGTCACCCATTTTGTGTAATATTTCATGAGTTTCTTGGTATTCAGTGCTACATAGTATTCCATTGTGTGAATATACCACAGCTTCTCCATTCATTTGTTGATAGGCACTTGTGTTGTTTCCATCCCTTTGCTATAGTAAAAAATGCAGCAATAAAAATGGGTTTGCATCAATAATCCCTCTTAAACTCTTCTTTACAAGTTGATCTCAAATAATCTAAATTCTAAATAGTCAGGCCCCCATAAACCATCAAAAGGCTTCAGGAGCTCAACCATGTCTATTGCCATTTCGTTCACAATAGCAAAGAGTTGGAAACAGTCCAAGTGCCCATCAACAAATAAATTGACAGAGAAGCTGTGGTATATTCACACAATGGAATATTATGCAGCACTGAAAGACAAAGAATTTATGAAATATTATACCAAATGGGTGACCATGGAGGACATTATGCTAAGTGAAATATCTCAGTCACAAAAAGACAAATACTGTATGCCACT
This sequence comes from Elephantulus edwardii, assembly GCF_000299155.1. Taxonomy (NCBI): domain Eukaryota; kingdom Metazoa; phylum Chordata; class Mammalia; order Macroscelidea; family Macroscelididae; genus Elephantulus; species Elephantulus edwardii. Next base: position 7,865,861 of record NW_006399827.1, read on the forward strand.
GTTATAAAAGAGGACTGATATGGAGGTTGGGGTAAAACTAAGAAAAGAGAGGATAAATAATGTGCACGGCATTGAAACCGATGAGGTAGAGAACTGTATAAAAGGAATGAATGATTATGTGTTATTGGCATTGAAAGGAAATGTTTTTAAACAATGTCCCCACACCCAAGTATTGTAAGAACCTATACCTTTGATCTTGTGTGAATGTTTATGTTCCAGGAACTAGCTGACCACAAACTGAACAAGCAATTACTGGCAAAGACCATATCTTAACTAACATCAGCAGCAGGTAACTGACCTAAAATTGAACTTCTCCTTTTCCAAAGAGCCAATGAGCAAATTCCACGCCAAAGAACCCCTAGACCTTGTATAAATTCCCTTGCTTTTTTGGGCTCGGGATCAACTTCCCTGTCTCCTGCGTGAGATACAAGTCGTCCCGAAGCTTCGTCAATAAAGCCTCTTGTGATTGCAGCGAGTGGATCTGGTGTGAATTGCTCGGGGTCGTGCCCAGTCTGGGAAAAGCCCTAGTTTGGGGTCTTTCAGCATGACAAGAGTCCAGAATAAAAATTGCATAGTAAAGTTGTCTGAGGGATGGGGTAGGGGAGGAGGGTAACTGTATAACAAAGAAAGAACTTTTTTTCCAAAGAAAAAAGCAAACTTGGGGGTAGAGGGGACAGGGAGGAAAATGTGTTAACAGTGAATGAATGGAAATTTTTTTTAAAAGATTATGTTCAAACTTGTTAATACCAAATAAAGTATACATTTTCTCAAAAAAAACCCAACATATTCTTTCAAATGCCCACAAACTAATTGTAATCCTATAAATGAAAGTAAAAATTTATTTCAAATTTCTATAAATTGATTTAAAGTTATGAATTGTATCAACAGCAGGCACACACTCTTGATCTATGTGACAGCGACTGATGTAAATATTGATTTTTTTTTCTTTTCTTTTCGCTGCCTCTTTTTAAACAGTCCCTCCGTAAGGACTATCCACTTAGCTTTGTATCCAAAGACGAAATTTGTAGGTGAAAGGAGTTAGCCTTCGTTACAGACTGGTTAATTTCAGGGTCAAAAATATGGAACGCTTCACGAATTTGCGTGTCATCCTTGCGCAGGGGCCATGCTAATCTTCTCTGTATCGTTCCAATTTTAGTATATGTGCTGCCGAAGTGAGCACAAATATTGATTTTTTTTAAGCTGAGTAGATTTGAGATGATTAAATTAAGAATATGACTATGAGAGGTGACAAAGATTGTGAAGGCTGTCCGTTGACACTGCTGTTATTGGCAATTGCTCTAAAAAGCTTGGCTAGTGTAGGTTAAAAATCTTCAAAAGAGTATGTAATGTCCAAAACATAGACAATAAAGTGACTGGGGGGAGGGGGGAAAGGCTTCAGGAGTTTCATCACTCTCTGCCTTCACATTCTGCCAAGAAGGCTTCTCACATGTGAAAGGGGGAAGGAAGATCCATAGTCAGACCATGTCATATCGTTTGAGATTCAGAAAATGTGCTCTTATTGCATGTTTACCCTTCTTCTCCATATAAACAGGGCAGAGTTGTTGTTAGGTAACATCAAGTCAGTACCTACTCAGAGCAAACTATGTACAACAGCACAGAACACTGCCCAGTCCTGCGCCAACCACAGTCATTGCAGTGTCTGAGCCGATTGTAGCTGTTATCCCAGTCCACATCCATGAGGGTCTTCCTCTCTTTCTTTAATCATCTATATTCCAGGCTGACTCTCTGTCCTTCTCCAGGGGTTGATCTTTCTTGATAATATTTCCACAGAGTATGTGAGATCAAGTCCTGCTTCTCAGGAGTATTCTGTCTGCATTTCTTCCAAGACACATTTGTCCGTTCTTCTCATAAGCCTCTGTAGTTGCTGTTAGGTGCCAGCTCCAACTTACAGGGATCCCATATACAACAGAACAAAATCCTGCCAATTCTGCACCATCCTCAAAATTTCTGCTTGGCTCAACTGTTGTGGTCACTGTGCCAATTTATTTACCTAACGGAGGGCCTTACCACCAAAGCGCCATCCATACAAGAGTATAGTCACGACGTGTTATGGAGCAATGCCACTCTGAAACACACAGAGGCAAGAGCAAGGAGACGGCTCCTAACAACGTTGGTTAAAAAAAAAAGAGAAAGGAGAGAAATTGCACACATGTGCCTGTGATAAGCACTCTGCATTTTCTACCCAACAAGCCATTTCTTAGTCCCCTTTCCTCCTTGTTAACTGAATGCCTGAAGGTTTATTCCGGCAACAGGCAGATACCATGGGCTCAGGGACATGGATCATGATTTGTTTTCTGGAAAAGGAACCCCCTTTGATAGTGACTTGATCTGGAGGTGGGCCCATGACCACATTCTGCCAAGGAAAATTCTGCAGGGAAACTCGTGGGGGAACTTACTCCTCTGATAAGAAGGTAAAGACCTGCCAGGAAAGAGAATGTTTCCACCCCTCCCTTTCCTTCAGGCTTGGAATGTTCCCATGTTGTATGAAGGTGCAGGTATTCGTTTCCAAGGTCTGCTTTAACAAAGTACCATCAAAAAACAAATGGCATAAAAACAATGGCATGCTCTCAGTTCTGGAGACAGGTTAGAAGCCCAAATCAACTTGTGCGATTGGCTAAATTTTCTGGGGAAGATCTTTCTCTCTCATGTGTTCCCAGACTCACATCTACAGAATAACTATCGCCACATAACCTGCTTCCTCGTCTCTTCGTGTCTCTTCTCCTTTTCTCTAAGTGTACCACACCCACTGGTTATGAGCCACCAAAACCAGTACAAACATACAGCAATTAGTAGCATCTTCAAAGACTGCATTTCCAAACAAAGTCACATTCACAGGCACCAGGGATTAAGATTGTTAAAAAAGAAAAATCACAACTGAAGCAAATTAAACTAATAATTGCAAAAGTATCTTTGAGAGGCAACACCCCTGCCGCTTGATGGAACTTGATGTGCCGCAGCCAGCCATCTTTTAGCTGCAAGACACAGATGAACAGTCACAATGATTCCAGCAGCCGCTTCTGTGGCTGTCACTGTCTGCTGTCCATTTCTGACTCAGGAACCTCACATTGCTTGTGATGTGTGCCGTTGAGTCAGAACCAACTCATAGCTGAGTCTGCAGCGAGTTTTCAGAGGCTGTAAATTACATGGGAGAAGACTGTTCATCTTTCTCCTATGGAGCAGCTGGTGGATTCAAATCACCCACCTTTGTGTTGGTAATGCAACAACTTAGCACTAAGCCACCAGAGCTCTCTATAGGAATCCCACAGGAGAGAGTAAAACTGCCCCATAGGGTTTCCGAGGCTGACGTCTTTACAGAAATAGATCCAGTTTTTTTCCTCCCTCAGAGCAGATAGTGAATTTTATTTGCTCACCATTCTATTAGCAGCCAAACACTTACCCATCATATGCCCAGAGCTCCTTAGCCACCTCTCGATTTAAAGTATATAAGTGTGTTTTGAGTTAAAAATTACACAGGAAACAAGGTCTTCATTTAACAATTTCTGTAATCGGGAGCTCTGGTAGTGTAGTGGTAAGGAGTTGTACTGCCAATCCCAAGGCATGCAGTTCAAACCCACCAGCTGCCTCATGGCAGAAAAATGGGCACTCTCCTTGCAAGCCTTTGAAAACCTACTGGAAGGTCAGGTACCAGTTGGTTCAGACTCAACTGCACAAATAACAACATAACAGTGACACTCTGATGACACAGTCAGTGGAGAATGGTGCTTCTAACCCAAGGACAGTTCAAATTCACTAGTAGTCCCACATGAGGAAGATGGGCAATTTCCTCTCATTAAGTTTGTACCTCTGAAAATCTGCCAGAGAGTCAGCTATGCATCCATCAGTTCCAACTTGATGGCAATGAGTTAGTTGTTACTGGTGACATAGTGCTTTACATGCTGTGCTGCTAACCCAAAGGTCAGAGGTTCAAATGGCCCAGCAGCTCCATGGGAGAAAGAAAGGTGGACTTGCTCCTCCATAAATACTTAAGAGCCCCAGAAACCGTCAGGTGATAGAGGGTCACCATGCGTGGCATTGGATGCATTTTTTTGTGTCAGTGTTCTTATTATGTCCATTATGGTTGTTCTGTTTTCATTAATCTAGCTTTCCTGCCCTATCTTTGCTTTAAGGTACATGTTGATCTTCTAGTCGCATTTAAATAATTATTTAAAGCAGCACAGCATTCATGGGTGATATTATTAGCCACTTCCATTTGTCTGAAAGCTGCTAGGGTCTAACTTAGTTATAAGTTCAAAGGGTATTCCAGGATGATAGTTTCAGGAGTTGCTATCGTTTCTCAGAGTCCAGTTAAGTCTGGTCTTTTTTTTTTCCTTTTCCCCAGGACTTTTAGGTTTTGTTCTATATTTTCTCCCAAACTATCCTTAGATGGCTGCTCCAAATTTTCTAAGACTCCAGAGTCTATCCACTAAGCATTAGCTTTATAAACTATGTTAAACCAATTGATTAAATTGTCCCAAGAGATTGTGATAAGCCTCCACACCTAGGAAACCCATCCTTGCAGTCTTTAATTAGAAGTACTGGTAAGTGTCCACTATGTGCGTTGTTACATATGTGTATATGTGTAGGTGCATGCAACAAACATGTAAATATGTGTGCCTAGAGACACTTACATAAGGAGCTCTGGCTGTGTGGTCCACAGCATGATGCACTGATGACTGAATGGCCTCCTGGTAACATATGTACAGCCTAGAAACGTGGAGGGTCACTAGACATTGGGATGGACACAATGATGGCAAGTTTGAGTTTTGAGAAACACATCTATACATACACACCCATCTACTCACATATGCCTCCCTATATACATACAAGGGAAGCCTTCTTCTTGTTGTTGTTACGTGCCATCCAGTATGACTCAGTGATCCTATGAACAACTGATTTGCACTGTCCTATCCTGTGCCTTCCTCATCACCTCTGACACACTTGAGCCCACTGCTGCAGTCACTATATTAATCCATCTCACTGAGAGTCTTCCCCTCTTTTGCTCAAGTTTAAACTTCTCATTTGTATGTAAAATTTGTTTATCCATTGATCTCTTAAGAGACAGCCCCAGAACTACTTAGATGCTAACTAAGAATCCTTATGATTAAGTTACTGTTTTTCAGGTTGTGTTTACTACATCTGAAAATGTAATTGGTTTTGTTGTTGTTGTTATGTGCCGTCGAGTCGTTTTCAACTCATAGCGACCCTATGCACAACAGCCCAAAACCCTGCTCTATCCTGCGCCAACCGCACTGCCCCTGACACACCCATCCCAATTACCCCAATCACCGAATCAATCCATCTCATAGAGGGTCTTTCCCTCCTGCGCTCCTCCCAAGCATGATGTCCCTCTCCAAGGACCCGTCCCTCCTGGCAACATGTCCAAAGTATGTCAGACGAAGCCCCAGAATCCTTGCCTCCAAGGAGTAGCTTGGTTTAATCCTCTCCAAGATAAATCTGTTTGTTTTCCTGGCAGTCCAGGGTACATTCAGTACCCTTCTCCAGCACCACAGCTCAAAAGCATCCACTCTCCTGTCCTCCCTAGTCATTGTCCAACTCTCTGATGCATAACAAGCGATTGCAAATACCATGGCCTGTATCAGGCGCACCTTAGTCTCCAGAGAGACACCGTTGTTCCTGAGTACTTTACAGAGGTCCCTAACAGCAGACTTTCCCATCGCGATACGTTTTGATTTCCTGACTGCTGGTACCAGGAGTGTTGACTGTGGAGCCGAGCAAACTGAAGCTGTGAACAATCTCAATCTCTTCGTCATCCATCCTGACGCTGCCAATTGGTCCAGTGGTGAGAATCTTTGTCTTCTTGACATTGAGCCTCAGTCCATACTGAAGGCTGCAGTCCCTGACCCTTCGCAGCAAGTGCATGAGGTCCTCCTCAGTTTCAGCAAGCAGGGTTGTGTCATCTGCATAACGCAGATTATTAATAGATCTTCCACCAATCCTGATGCCACACTTCTCCTCATAGAGCCCAGCTTCTCGGATAATCTGCTCTGCATACATGTTGAAAAGGTATGGAGACAGGGTGCATCCCTGGCGTACACCCTTCCCAATTTTGAACCATGCAGTGTTACCCTGCTCTGTTCTGACTACTGCCTCTTGATCCAAGTACAGGTTTCGCATTAGCACAATTAAATGTTCTGGGATTCCCATTCTTCTCAGAGTCAGCCACAGTTTGTTATGATCCACACAGTCAAATGCCTTTGCATAATCAATGAAACACAGATAGACATTCTTCTGGTATTCTCTGCTTTCAGCCAAGATCCATCTAACATCAGCAACAATATCCCTAGTACCACGACCCCTTCTAAACCCAGCCTGGACTTCCGGCAGTTCTCTGCTGATGTACTCTTCTTGCACATACATTTACAAGTAACTTTAGGAAAAAAAGCCCTGTTTTAAGATATCCATCAAACTGCTAAGAGAGCTTCCCTTGGTAAAGAAGAAAAGAACTTGCACTTTTCCTTGAAATATATTTTTTAAAAATTGATAATTTTAAAAAAATTGGTAATTTCCTAGGACAAAAATTGAAGGAAAAAAGTAAACCTCAAGTTTAATCATATACAGTCTCCAGATGTGTGCGCTAATTTTCCTTGTCTTTATCTTCATTTCCCCAGGCTCTGATTTTCTCTGTACTGTGTTTTTGGAAAGCCCCTTCCAATCTTCTATAAAAAGGCTTATAAATAAATAAACATAACAGGATTATAGGTATTATTCTAGAAGTCTATCCAATTTACCACTGGGAGGGAGAGTGCGGAAACGTGGAATTCAAGTCTGAGTCTTGCTAGATGAACAAGTTTGAAAGGAAAAGGCAGGAGTGGTGTGTCAACAAGAGAAAAGGTGTTAAATGTGCAACAATAAATGAATGAAAATCTAAAAAAAAAGTAAAGTCAGGGGGGCAAAAAAGCTCCTTCAGAGAAATTGCAAGAAACTCAAGATTTCTGGCACATAGTGAGTGAGAAAGCTGGAGGGATTGAGAGAGGCTGGAATAACAAGGCTTTATACCAAGTTAAGGGGAGCTCTGGTGGCTCAGTGGTAGGAAGTTGTGCTGCCAACCTAAAGGCACTTGGTTCAAATCCACCAGCAGCTCCACAGGACAGAGATGGGCAATCTCCTCCTGTGTGACTTACCGCCTGTGCAAAACCCACTGGAGGGTCAGCTTTGAGTTGGTTCAAACTGGACGGTACATAACAACATACTAAGTTAACAGTTTCATGGCACCTTGTGGTACAGTCAGTTACACGGTAGGCTCCTAGCTCCAAAGTCAGCGAGTTCAATCCACCAGCACTCTGAAAGACGATGCCGTCTGCTTCCATAATCAAGACTTTGAAAACCGACTGAGCGGTCTATTGTCCTGTAGGGTTGCTCTGCGTCACAAACAAATCCATGGCTATGAATTTAATGGCGTCACAGGGTAGCACAAAAAGGTTAAATGCTTGGTTAAAAAGTGTAAAGTTGGCAGCAAAATTCTATCCAGAGTGCCATGGAAGAGCAGGCTAGTGATAGACTTCCAGAAGATTCCAAACCCAACCCACTGCATTGAGTTCTTAGGTTGCCAATTTTAACTAGAGGAGGCTGACTCAACTTTCTCCCTCAGCATAATTCAAACCACTAGATTCAAACCACTAACATTTCAGTTACCAACCCAACACATAACCCACTATGCCATTCAGGTCCCTTCCAAAGTTATAGCCATTAGAAAACCCTCTGGGGCACAGGTTTACTCTGACACATGTATAGAATCAACATCAGTGAGAATCGACTTGATGACAGCTGGTTAGGCTTTTTTTACAAGCTAAGGAGCTGGACATTCTATTTTTGACTCATCATGGTTAGATGCTTACTTCCTACAGCGCCTAATACTCGCTGGGCACTTGGTCTAGTGCAGGTGCTTTTCTGAGTCTAATCCTACAAGGCAAGTTCTATTTTTATTCCCTTTCTATAGATGGGAAAACGAAGAGTGTTTGGGAGAGAGGAGCTGTTAAAGAATCTCAAATAGGGAGTAACAAGTTGAGATATTTTTTAAGACACATCTCTGTACATACTCAAATATTTACACAGGAAATGATACAGCTTGGCTGGGCTTCAGAACAATCAGTGCTTGTGGGAGGGGATATAAGGATTCCCAGGAGCTTGTAACTGTTGCAGAGACTGCTGTATACATGGGAGTTTATTATGCTAGTGTCTAAGCTTGAAAATTTCTATTTTTAAAAGTGTCTTTGGTTTTAGTATGGAAGCCTGATTGAGAAACGTGAAACACAGAGTTAATGAGAACAGTTGTAGGATTGTCTAACAGATGAAAATAGGCGAGTGCTGAGAAAGCGGCTGTCGAATAAGAAGGCAGAATTAGGTTTAGATAAAACTGGTAATTATTTTTGTGGTAGAAGGGTGTTGTGCATGATGGAGCTGGCACCGACTTCTGGCTGACCCTCCAGCAGGTTTTCAGAGGCAGTAAATCGCACAGCAGAGTGCCCATCTTTTTCCCATAGGGTAGCTGGTGGGTTCGAACTGCGTGGCTTTCAGTGGAGATTAAAATAAGTCTTAGGTAACTAGCTTAAGTGTCTAACTAAATGATAGTGACGTTGTTCTTGGGTACAGAGTAGATTTCAATCCCGTGATAGAACTGAACTGCCCCATAAGGCTTTCTTAAGTGTAACTTTTCAGGGAGGAACCTTGTTGGTATGGTAGGTTACATGTTGGACTGCTAACCCAAAGCCTGAAGTTCAAATCAACACCAGCCATGCATCTGATAAGCCAGTCTCCTCCTTGATAAATTTACAGGCAGCTGTGACAAGAGGATGAAGTACAGCCAGGAGCCCAAGCTGAGTGGACACAGGAGGCTTAAAGGTCTTTCTCTCAAGGGACTTAAGGGTGGGTTCCACCTGCCAACTCTTTAGGTAACAATCAAGAGCTTCGCCTTCGTGCCATCTGAGACCTACACACAGGTAAGTTTGGGGAAACAGTTGAGGGAAAACTGTCGAGGTTTTGACTGCGTGGTTTGGTGTGGTACAGGACTGGACACCTAGTCGGTGGTCTGACTGAAACCCCCTGGACTCCCAATCTAAGCATACTTATAAACCACTGGCATGATTTACACAGCATAGTTTTCCTTTCTTCTGAGAATCTAATCGTTTTTATCTCACCCCTTTCAAGTTGAATAATTTACTTCGAGAGCCACTGACCAATGTAAAGATAATTTCAGGATTAGGGTGTTCAACTCTCCTGAGCCTCAATTCACTTCCAGGTAAAATCTATCACTCCCTTTTTAAAAGGAATAGGGAGACTTTTATGAGATTTTATGTGCATGCTAACATCAGCACAAGTACAGCACTAACATATCATCATCTGTAGTCCACATTCTACCTTCTCCCCACACTCCTTCAGTTTCAAGAAACAGAGGACAGACATGATTGTTGCCTGCGTGATGAACTGGAGATGCACTTCAGCGAGACCTCAAGAAATTTTAAGAGCTCCTCGGGGTAGCAAGCAAACACTTGAAGGGAATTTGCTTGCCTCCCCCAATCTCCTAATGTCCAGGAGCCCTGGCGGTAAAAAGCTGCGCTACAATCCTCAAGGCAGGGGGTTCTACTACACCAGCCACTCCAAAGGAGGAGGATGGGCAACCTCCCAGGTCATCTACTGCTTCTGAAAACCTGCTGGAAAGTTAGCTATGAGTCCGTTCCAAACTTCACACAACCACCACCATCCAATCCCTAAAATGAAATGCACACAAGCCAGTGTCAAATCCTTATGGTTGTGAACCCAGAAAAGGTTTCAGATCAGAAATAGTCACATCTAACATTTAGTAAGGTGACTTCTCACTTGAAAATTTCAAGATGAATTCTTCAGTTCACTGAGTATCTGGGGTGGGAGGTGAGGTGAGACACAGATTTCTTCTTGTCAACTCATCAGAGCAAATGAGTACATCCTGTGTGGCTCTAGCTGGCAAAATGTTACCCTCAAGAAAAAATAAAATAAAAGTTACCCTTCAGTTTAGGGCCGTCCATCTCCAATCAGGCCTGCAACACAGTCCTGCTATCCACCAACAGAGAATTAGGTAAATGGCTTTCACCTCCTTGAAGGTGAGCCTGGTACTGGTTACAAGGGGAAGGAGCAAAGTCCTGACTCAAACTCCTAACTTGTATTGAAAGGATAATGACAGACACAGGACATATTTTTCACTCCATTCCTAGTCCAGCATAAAAAATGAACTCACTTCAGTAAAAAGACAAAGGCAAGCATTATTTGTAGAGTGCCAAGTGGTTCCCAGAGGTAGGGTAGAGTAATGAAAGAGGGCAGTGTTATTGCAAATGGCAAGATCAGTTTGTGGTGAGGCAAAAATAATCACATTAAGGTCAACACTGCACAGCCAATTAATGTAATAAATGTCAGTAAAGTATTAATGTCACCTGTACATTGCTGAATTGACAAAAGTTGTAAGATCTACTTATAAAAATGACCAAAAAAGAGAACACCAGTTGAGTCTGCTTAAGTAGAATCCAAAGTTTAGGGTTACGGTTCATGGTACATTCCAGCTAAATGGCCTAATGTGTTTAGCACTCTGTCCCACCTCCTGGTTCCTTACATAGTGACTGGGGTCTTGAAAGTGTTTCAAATGGTCATCCACGATACAATATTCGGCTTCTTATTCACCTACAGCAGCAGAGAAAGGAGTCAGGGTTCGTAGTAAACAAATGTGTGGCTAACTGCCTTCATGAACAACTACTTCCTTTGCTATGAAACAAGCAGTGGATGATGCCTGGCTACTATCACTGGACATCTTGATCAAAGACTGCGTAGAGTCATTCTGATTAGAATAGAATTTCAAATTCTCATGGACTCCAACTTTCTAGAGAATAGATGAATCACAAATTATTCCTCTTAATATAATCTTTAAACTCTAAACCACGAAGACTCCCTCAAGGTTTCTTAAAACCATACATCGTGGGGGAGCTCTGGTGGCCTAGTGGTAAGGAGCTGCAACTACAATCCCAGAGGCTCCCGGTTCGAATCCACAAGATGCTCTGCCGAGGAAAGAGGGACAAACAATCTCCTCCTGTACCAGTCAGATCTGATTTGACGGTACACTCACACAAAAACAATAAAATAAAATAAAATAAAAATTTAAAAAAAACCCCATACATCGTTTAGCTTACTAAATTATGTTTGCCTTGAGCTGTATGTTCTCATAAGACCTCATGCAACCAGGGGTGCTGCTCAGAGGCAAGGATGGCGAACATCTTACTTCGGAGCAGAAAAGACCAGTTCTTGGAAAATTACATCATGCCAGGACATGTGAGAGGACAACCCTCAAGGAGATGGGTGACAGTGACCGCCGGCATGGCACAGGATGAGGCAAGGTTCAGATGGACTGTTGTTCAAAGGGCCGCTGTAAGTCATGGTTGACCTGCTGGCACCTAACCATACAGGGTAAACTGACATCATAAAAAAAAAAAAAGGAAAAGAAAAAATTTTTTAAAAATCTGGTAGAAACGCACATCCAAGTGGGGGGAAGTTTATGTTAATGGTAGAGAAAGAATGAAAAGAGGGTGATAGTAGTTGCACATCTTGAAGAATTTACCAATATAACTGAGTTGTATATGTAGATATCTGAATTGGTGTACAATTTTGCTATCTGCATTCTCAACAAAAAAGCAAATAAAAAATATTTTTTTTTAAAGAAGCAAGAAGATTGGTAAAATCTCCTCTGCCTATAGAACAGACAGCTCATTCACCTAACGTGGAGATTAGCCCTAGCGATTGTTTAGCGCTGGGAGTGTGGTCCACAGGAGCTGCTCTGCTGAATGCCTCTGTGGTGATTCAAATCCACTGGGTAAAGATGGGCGCTCTTCTCCCACACAGCTTACAGCCTCAGAAACCCACTGCAGAGTCAACTGGAATCTGTTTTGACTTAATGGCAATGAATCTGAGTATAAAAATGACCTAGGGATTTTAACATTTGTATTTAAAGTTAAAACTAATACTGGCTTCCAATATTTCTTCTGATAAATTCCTGTAAATCTTCAAGCTCTTAGGAAGTAAAACACAAGTAAAATAAGCATTTCTAAAGTATGGGATCTATTTCTGAAACAATGATTTCAAAACATACTCCTACCAATTCTGGTTCACAGTGAGCCTATGTTGTTGTTGTTGTTATGTGCCATGGAGTCACTTGCGACCCATAGCGACCCTATGTACAAGAGCTCTAAATGCTGTTCTATCCTGTGCCAACCTAGCCATCTCAAACGCACTTATTCCCACCGCTCCAGTTACAGAATCGATCCATCTCACCAAAGGTCTTCCTCTCCTTCGCCTCCCCTCCACTCTGCCAAACTTGATGTCCCTTTCCAAGGACCTATAGGACAAAGTAAAACCGCCTCCTGACATTTCCAAGACTAAATCTCTACAGAAGCAGGCACTTCTCCCGCACAGTGGCTGTCAGGTACAACGTGCTAGCCTTTTGGTCAGCTGTTTCGCTCCCTAACCACTGTACCACCAAGGCTCCAACAATGACTTAAACTCAATTCATATGTATTCATTGCTGTTGAGTAAGAACCATCTCGTAGGTGACCTTCCCGCAGGTTTCCAAGGCTGGAAATTGCACGGGAAGAGACTGCACATGTTTCTCCCAAGGATTGCTGGTGGATTTGAACCTCCAGAAACCTCAGCCTTTGGGTTAGCAGCCAAGTGCCCCAAACGCGAGGCCAACAGGGCTCCCTAAAAAACGACTGAGCAGAAGTTAACCAAACTAGAAAAGGGCTTGCCTTCAATTAGTCACACAGCACAATGCTGCCCTCTAGCAACTTAAGAATAAAACAGCACCTACAAGTCAACTGATTTTAGGGCTTTCTAGCATTAGCAGTCTATTACAGACGATGGTATATTTATAAAAAAAGGCAGTTTTGAAAAACTGGATCAATTATGTTTACTGCATTGAAGTCTATGGGGGAGAGAATAGTTTAAAAGTATTATATTTTAGGGCATTATGTTTATCATAAGAGTACGGAATGAGGGTTGCAGAGTGGGTTGGGGGTGGGGTTGGGGGATGTGCTGGGGGGGGAATTGTGTACCAATGAGGGAGTTTTTCTTTTGCTTTTCGGGGAGAGGAGCAAACGGGGGGGGAAGGGGGGGAGAAGGGTACAACAATGAACTAATGGAACTCCAAAATCTTTGCAGATGTTCATTGAAATGAAAAATAAATAAATAAATAATTTACTTAATAAAAAAAATTTTTTAAAAAAAAGGCTAAATCGATGGGTCCATCTTGGAAAAAATGTTCCTTCAGAATGAGGACAGAGTAAGTTCAACAAGGCCCACATGGACTGCTTTAGATCACCTCCAGTACACCTGAAGAAAGAAGCTTAAAGATACCATCCATGAACCCTTTTTCTAAAAAAAAAACACACAAAACCAAAACTGGCAGCGAAGACTTATTACTTCTCTGGGCAGAGCCACTTCTTATCACTGGAAAACTCCCTTCCTCCAGAGTCTAACTTCTCTCATGTTTTAGAAGGGAGGTGAGGTAAAAGCTATTGGAACTACTTTGGTAGTTTCCATAACCAAACCCTCAGCCCCCTTAATATGTCTTCAACACATGATGTATGTTCAGGTTTCCTAAGAAATGTAGGAACTAGTCTATAAAGGACATACTATACATAAAGAATGAGGGTACCAAAAAAAATTTTTTAAAAAAAATTATGGTACCCAAGTGTCAACTCTACAACTTAAATATCCAAGCTGGTGAGCAACACACATTTTCAGGAAGGAGAGTGACTAATAAACTATATACTCTCAAATCTGTATACCCTCAATTCATAGTGACAATCATCTGAAGTGAAGTCATTTTATCATCTTCCCCACAAGACCTGGGAGTTCAATCAACATTCACTCTGTGATCTTAACAGTTCTCTACCAAGCTGGCATATCAAGCTCATATCATAAATTATATGAGTGGTTCATCAAAGCCACTGTTTAGCCAGCACCTTGAAACTTGGAGAGATCTATTCTGGGCAAAGAGAAATGAGAATAAGCATTAACTAGGAAGTATGAGATATGAGACTTATACCTATATCATTGTTTTGTTTCCAACCCACAATGCCAAATGGCAGGCGGCAGAGTAAGTTTATTCTTATGCACAGGAGAGCCAGTGTGTACATAAGCCCAGTTTGGTGGTGAGTTCTTCGGCCTTGGCCTTCTCCAGCTTGGTGATGTGGGCCACTGGCTTGGGCCTCAGGACATTGCCTCCCTAGCGGCAGCAGAGCTTATCATATGGTCCTGATGGCTTCTACCAGCCTCACCAGAGCACCTTTATCTTCTGGGTTCACCTGCATGAAGGCAACAGTGGTACAGGTGGCCCAGCCTGGCCTTGCCCTTGATGATGCAGTCGATAACACCCATCTTATGACACAAGGCTGGCAGGAAGACCACCAGCTTGATGGAGTCCACATCATGTGCGATCACCACCAGTTGGGATCTTACTCTCCACCAGGATGGTGAGTGTATTCACCCTGGCACAGAGGACAAGGAGTCTCCTGGTGGGGGTGTCTCCTTTGACAGCAGCCTTCTTCTCAGCCCGGGCCAACAGACTCTGCCTCTTCTCCTTATTGGTCTCTGGTTGGTACTTGTGAGTCAGCTTTAGCAGCTGAGTAGCAGTCTGGCAGTCCAAGGCCTGGGTAACGTGGTTAATGGTGGATGGCACCTTGAGTCAATTGTAGAGGACTGCCCTTTGCTGATGAGGCCAGATGTGGAGGGCCATTTGACAAAGCAGGGCAGGTCCCTTTTGGGTTGGATATCCTGCCGGATGCCAAAGTTTTTGGGTCTTTTCTCTAACAGGGGATTCATCACCTTCTTGGCCTCCTGCTTCTTGACCACGGCAGGTGCCAGGACCACCTACTTCCCCTTGGTCTTCTTCCCCTTCAGCATCTTGGGTGGATGGAAGAGAGTCTACATTATTTTTTACTATAGACAAGTTTTCAGAATCTCTTTTGGTCTTAAAATGAAGGTCCTAGATAAAGTGAGGGAAAGTGTGAAACAGAATTTTAAAAGGTCAGGCTTATTGGTCCTATAAAGACCGGTAGAACTCTCACAACTCCCTTAGTGACCTTTTTGAACCTAGAACAAAACTCACCCCCTCCCATAGTTCTATTTTCAGACAACCGAGAGAGGATCAAAACTAACACCAAAGGGAGCTCTGGTGGCCCAGTGGCAAGAAGCTGCGCTGCAATCCCAAAGGCACGCAGTTCAAATCCACCAGATGCTCCGCTGGAGAAGGAGGGCAATCTCCTCCTGTATCAGTCAGATCTGATTCAACAATATACAACAAGGAAAAAAAACCAAACTAACACGAGTGATACTCACTCATTAGAATAACAATTATGTCCAAGAATAAAGCCGAGAAGGCAGGACAAAAGTAATGGAAATGAGAATTACAGAGAAGTGTGGAAAGTGTGATTATACTGGAGATACTGTAATTAATGTTCTAAAACTAACCGTATGAATGACTAAAAAGCAATATACTTTGTATACTTCCACGCAAATCACACAGAAGAGAGTATGTAGTAGCCAAGTGTTTATTCAGACATTTCTACTGTCAGTGAGCAGAGCAAGCTCAAGAAACCACTATTTATAAATAATTAGACATAAAAAAAAGATTCTGAAATGATCAGTAAGGATGGGCTTCTCTTGAGGCTCACATGGATCTGAGGGGGAAAAAAACAGAAGAAATTATAATCATAATTAAAAGCAGCAATTCCTCTGTTAGGTACACACTCAAGAGACTTAAATAGTGACAGATAAATGTACACCTGTTTCATGACAGCACTAGTAACAACTGCCAAAAGGGGCAAACCACCCAAATGTATATCAACAGACGAATAAACCAACAAAATGTGACTGAAGTGGACAATGGACTACTCCGTGATCTTCCACTGGATGCATTATACATACTACAACATGAGTGAATCTTAACACTGAATGAAGACAGTCAATCAAAAAATGACAAATGATCTCAAAGAAAGAAATGTATAGAGATCAAAGGTTAATAGTCATTCCCATGTGCAGGAGGTAGAGAGAAAGCAGTATGACTGGGATGCACTGAGTTTCTACTGGTGGAGAGAGAAAATATGGCAATGGACACAGATGATGATTGCACACCATGGCTGAAGTTAAGCTATGTCACTAAATTTACACTGACATTCTGAATTGAAAAACGTATTCTTCTCTATCTTTACAATTATTTTAAAATGCGGGGGGGGGAGTATTTTTTTTAAAAAGTGAGAAATACAGCTCAGACAAGATCTAATTCTGTCTGAAGACAACTGTTTTCTCTTTTATGGATTAAATACATTTGGTAATTAGTCTGATGCTCATTCATTAAGGTGTGACCTTTAAAAAGCAGCGCCAGAATGATATGATGCAGGATAAGAAATTCCCAAGGAATACTCAAGTCCAATTGGACTACTGCTTATCTACTTTCATCTCACGCCCCTAAACTGAAGATGCAGCAACCCAGGAACAGAGAAATGAAAGCAAACGAATGTAGCCCCTTCTCCACCTAACAGCAATGAGTTTAAACCATAGAATTAAAAATTATTTTCTTACATCATAGAACCTCTTCAGAAGTCTGAGTAATGGTGTAACCTGAAAAAAAGTAAAGATAAATCATCTAAACAACTTTAAAATTATCCACACTATTGTCAATTAGATCTATTAACTGGCACTTGACAAAGACATAATTTTTCTTTACACAGCAGCATTTTATGCAAAAAAAAAAAAACACCCCAAAACCACATAATCACAATCCTCCTTGAAAGGCTCCAGGGCTCAGACTCCTGAACCTGACCAACTGTAAGATCCAAATGCCTCAGAATTCAAAAAAAAGTACTAAGCTCACTCCAAAGCATCAAACTGGAGTATATGAAACACATGATCAGACATATCCAACAGAAACACTGTCAGTCCAACTCATCTGCTAGTACAGCTACAGTCACAACCTGGAAAGCCAGGCTCTGGTGAAAAATCTAACGGTCTTTGAAATTCAAT